>NC_074706.1:3817924-4102772 GCF_029448725.1 Salvelinus fontinalis | reverse complement strand
CTGACCTGTTATTGTAGTGTAGATGTCAGAACACTATAATATCACCAGATAACTGACCTGTTATAGTAGTGTAGATGTCAGAACTATACTATCACCAGATAACTGACCTGTTATAGTAGTGTAGATGTCAGAACACTATCACCAGATAACTGACATGTTATAGTAGTGTAGATGTCAGAACACGATACTATCACCAGATAACTGACCTGTTATAGTAGTGTAGATGTCAGATCACTATACTATCAACAGATAACTGACATGTTATAGTAGTGTAGATGTCAGAACACTATACTATCACCAGATAGCTGACCTGTTATAGTAGTGTAGATGTCAGAACACTATACTATCACCAGATAAATGACCTGTTATAGTAGTTTAGATGTCAGAACACTATCACCAGATAACTGACATGTTATAGTAGTGTAGATGTCAGAACACGATACTATCACCAGATAACTGACCTGTTATAGTAGTGTAGATGTCAGAACTATACTTTTACCAGATAACTGACCTGTTATAGTAGTGTAGATGTCAGATCACTATACTATCACCAGATAACTGACATGTTATAGTAGTGTAGATGTCAGAACACTATACTATCACCAGATAACTGACCTGTTATAGTAGTGTAGATGTCAGAACACTATACTATCACCAGATAAATGACCTGTTATAGTAGTGTAGATGTCAGAACACTATAATATCACCAGATAACTGACCTGTTATAGTAGTGTAGATGTCAGAACACTATACTATCACCAGATAACTGACCTGTTATAGTAGTGTAGATGTCAGAACACTATTCTATCACCAGATAACTGACCTGTTATAGTAGTGTAGATGTCAGAAAACTATTCTATCACCAGATAACTGACCTGTTATAGTAGTGTAGATGTCAGAACACTATGCTATCACCAGATAACTGACCTGGTATAGTAGTGTAGATGTCAGAACACTATACTATCACCAGATAACTGACCTGTTATAGTAGTGTAGATGTCAGAACACTATACTATCACAAGATAACTGACCTGTTATAGTAGTGTAGATGTCAGAACACTATACTATCACCAGATAACTGACCTGTTATAGTAGTGTAGATGTCAGAACACTATACTATCACAAGATAACTGACCTGTTATAGTAGTGTAGATGTCAGAACACTATCACCAGATAACTGACCTGTTATAGTAGTGTAGATGTCAGAACACTATACTATCACCAGATAACTGACCTGTTATAGTAGTGTAAATGTCAGAACACTATACTATCACCAGATAACTGACCTGTTATAGTAGTGTAGATGTCAGAACACTATCACCAGATAACTGACCTGTTATAGTAGTGTAGATGTCAGATCACTATACTATCACCAGATAACTGACCTGTTATAGTAGTGTAGATGTCAGAACACGATACTATCACCAGATAACTGACCTGTTATTGTAGTGTAGATGTCAGAACACTATAATATCACCAGGTAACTGACCTGTTATAGTAGTGTAGATGTCAGAACTATACTATCACCAGATAACTGAGCTGTTTTAGTAGTGTAGATGTCAGAACACTATCACCAGATAACTGACCTGTTATAGTAGTGTAGATGTCAGGACACTATACTATCACCAGATAACTGACCTGTTATAGTAGTGTAGATGTCAGGACACTATACTATCACCAGATAAATGACCTGTTATAGTAGTGTAGATGTCAGAACACTATACTATCACCAGATAACTGACCTGGTATAGTAGTGTAGATGTCAGAACACTATACTATCACCAGATAACTGACCTGGTATAGTAGTGTACATGTCAGAACACTATACTATCACCAGATAACTGACCTGTTATAGTAGTGTAGATGTCAGAACACTATTCTATCACCAGATAACTGACCTGGTATAGTAGTGTAGATGTCAGAACACTATACTATCACCAGATAACTGACCTGTTATAGTTGTGTAGATGTCAGAGCACTGTACTATCACCAGATAACTGACCTGTTATAGTAGTGTAGATGTCAGAACACTATACTATCACCAGATAACTGACCTATTATAGTAGTGTAGATGTCAGAACACTATACTATCACTAGATAACTGACCTGTTATAGTAGTGTAGATGTCGGAACACTATCACCAGATAACTGACCTGTTATAGTAGTGTAGATGTCAGAACACTATACTATCACCAGATAACTGACCTGGTATAGTAGTGTAGATGTCAGAACACTATACTATCACAAGATAACTGACTTGTTATAGTAGTGTAGATGTCAGAACACTATACTATCACCAGATAACTGATCTATTACAGTAGTGTAGATGTCAGAACACTATACTATCACCAGATAACTGACCTGTTATAGTAGTGTAGATGTCAGAACACGATACTATCACCAGATAACTGACCTGTTATTGTAGTGTAGATGTCAGAACACTATAATATCACCAGATAACTGACCTGTTATAGTAGTGTAGATGTCAGAACTATACTATCACCAGATAACTGACCTGTTATAGTAGTGTAGATGTCAGATCACTATACTATCACCAGATAACTGACATGTTATAGTAGTGTAGATGTCAGAACACTATACTATCACCAGATAACTGACCTGTTATAGTAGTGTAGATGTCAGAACACTATACTATCACCAGATAAATGACCTGTTATAGTAGTGTAGATGTCAGAACACTATCACCAGATAACTGACCTGTTATAGTAGTGTAGATGTCAGGACACTATACTATCACCAGATAACTGACATGTTATAGTAGTGTAGATGTCAGATCACTATACTATCACCAGATAACTGACATGTTATAGTAGTGTAGATGTCAGAACACGATACTATCACCAGATAACTGACCTGTTATTGTAGTGTAGATGTCAGAACACTATAATATCACCAGATAACTGACCTGTTATAGTAGTGTAGATGTCAGAACTATACTATCACCAGATAACTGACCTGTTATAGTAGTGTAGATGTCAGAAAACTATCACCAGATAACTGACATGTTATAGTAGTGTAGATGTCAGAACACGATACTATCACCAGATAACTGACCTGTTATAGTAGTGTAGATGTCAGAACTATACTATCACCAGATAACTGACCTGTTATAGTAGTGTAGATGTCAGATCACTATACTATCAACAGATAACTGACATGTTATAGTAGTGTAGATGTCAGAACACTATACTATCACCAGATAGCTGACCTGTTATAGTAGTGTAGATGTCAGAACACTATACTATCACCAGATAAATGACCTGTTATAGTAGTTTAGATGTCAGAACACTATCACCAGATAACTGACATGTTATAGTAGTGTAGATGTCAGAACACGATACTATCACCAGATAACTGACCTGTTATAGTAGTGTAGATGTCAGAACTATACTTTTACCAGATAACTGACCTGTTATAGTAGTGTAGATGTCAGATCACTATACTATCACCAGATAACTGACATGTTATAGTAGTGTAGATGTCAGAACACTATACTATCACCAGATAACTGACCTGTTATAGTAGTGTAGATGTCAGAACACTATACTATCACCAGATAAATGACCTGTTATAGTAGTGTAGATGTCAGAACACTATAATATCACCAGATAACTGACCTGTTATAGTAGTGTAGATGTCAGAACACTATACTATCACCAGATAACTGACCTGTTATAGTAGTGTAGATGTCAGAACACTATTCTATCACCAGATAACTGACCTGTTATAGTAGTGTAGATGTCAGAAAACTATTCTATCACCAGATAACTGACCTGTTATAGTAGTGTAGATGTCAGAACACTATGCTATCACCAGATAACTGACCTGGTATAGTAGTGTAGATGTCAGAACACTATACTATCACCAGATAACTGACCTGTTATAGTAGTGTAGATGTCAGAACACTATACTATCACCAGATAACTGACCTGTTATAGTAGTGTAGATGTCAGAACACTATACTATCACAAGATAACTGACCTGTTATAGTAGTGTAGATGTCAGAACACTATCACCAGATAACTGACCTGTTATAGTAGTGTAGATGTCAGAACACTATACTATCACCAGATAACTGACCTGTTATAGTAGTGTAAATGTCAGAACACTATACTATCACCAGATAACTGACCTGTTATAGTAGTGTAGATGTCAGAACACTATCACCAGATAACTGACCTGTTATAGTAGTGTAGATGTCAGATCACTATACTATCACCAGATAACTGACCTGTTATAGTAGTGTAGATGTCAGAACACGATACTATCACCAGATAACTGACCTGTTATTGTAGTGTAGATGTCAGAACACTATAATATCACCAGGTAACTGACCTGTTATAGTAGTGTAGATGTCAGAACTATACTATCACCAGATAACTGAGCTGTTTTAGTAGTGTAGATGTCAGAACACTATCACCAGATAACTGACCTGTTATAGTAGTGTAGATGTCAGGACACTATACTATCACCAGATAACTGACCTGTTATAGTAGTGTAGATGTCAGGACACTATACTATCACCAGATAAATGACCTGTTATAGTAGTGTAGATGTCAGAACACTATACTATCACCAGATAACTGACCTGGTATAGTAGTGTAGATGTCAGAACACTATACTATCACCAGATAACTGACCTGGTATAGTAGTGTACATGTCAGAACACTATACTATCACCAGATAACTGACCTGTTATAGTAGTGTAGATGTCAGAACACTATTCTATCACCAGATAACTGACCTGGTATAGTAGTGTAGATGTCAGAACACTATACTATCACCAGATAACTGACCTGTTATAGTTGTGTAGATGTCAGAGCACTGTACTATCACCAGATAACTGACCTGTTATAGTAGTGTAGATGTCAGAACACTATACTATCACCAGATAACTGACCTATTATAGTAGTGTAGATGTCAGAACACTATACTATCACTAGATAACTGACCTGTTATAGTAGTGTAGATGTCGGAACACTATCACCAGATAACTGACCTGTTATAGTAGTGTAGATGTCAGAACACTATACTATCACCAGATAACTGACCTGGTATAGTAGTGTAGATGTCAGAACACTATACTATCACAAGATAACTGACTTGTTATAGTAGTGTAGATGTCAGAACACTATACTATCACCAGATAACTGATCTATTACAGTAGTGTAGATGTCAGAACACTATACTATCACTAGATAACTGACATGTTATAGTAGTGTAGATGTCAGAACTATACTATCACCAGATAACTGACCTGTTATAGTAGTGTAGATGTCAGATCACTATACTATCACCAGATAACTGACATGTTATAGTAGTGTAGATGTCAGAACACTATACTATCACCAGATAACTGACCTGTTATAGTAGTGTAGATGTCAGAACACTATACTATCACCAGATAACTGACCTGTTATAGTAGTGTAGATGTCAGAACACTATAATATCACCAGATAACTGACCTGTTATAGTAGTGTAGATGTCAGAACACTATACTATCACCAGATAACTGACCTGGTATAGTAGTGTAGATGTCAGAACACTATACTATCACCAGATAACTGACCTGTTATAGTAGTGTAGATGTCAGAACACTATTCTATCACCAGATAACTGACCTGGTATAGTAGTGTAGATGTCAGAACACTATACTATCACCAGATAACTGACCTGTTATAGTTGTGTAGATGTCAGAACACTGTACTATCACCAGATAACTGACCTGTTATAGTAGTGTAGATGTCAGAACACTATACTATCACCAGATAACTGACCTATTATAGTAGTATAGATGTCAGAACACTATACTATCACTAGATAACTGACCTGTTATAGTAGTGTAGATGTCAGAACACAATCACCAGATAACTGACCTGTTATATTAGTGTAGATGTCAGAACACTATACTATCAGGAGATAACTGACCTGTTATAGTAGTGTAGATGTCAGAACACTATACTATCAGGAGATAACTGACCTGTTATAGTAGTGTAGATGTCAGAACACTATACTATCAGGAGATAACTGACCTGGTATAGTAGTGTAGATGTCAGAACACTATACTATCACCAGATAACTGACCTGTTATAGTAGTGTAGATGTCAGAACACTATACTATCACAAGATAACTGACCTGTTATAGTAGTGTAGATGTCAGAACACTATACTATCACCAGATAACTGACATGTTATGGTAGTGTAGATGTCAGAACACTATACTATCACCAGATAACTGACCTGTTATAGTAGTGTAGATGTCAGAACACTATACTATCACCAGATAACTGACCTGGTATAGTAGTGTACATGTCAGAACACTATACTATCACCAGATAACTGACCTGTTATAGTAGTGTAGATGTCAGAACACTATTCTATCACCAGATAACTGACCTGGTATAGTAGTGTAGATGTCAGAACACTATACTATCACCAGATAACTGACCTGTTATAGTTGTGTAGATGTCAGAGCACTGTACTATCACCAGATAACTGACCTGTTATAGTAGTGTAGATGTCAGAACACTATACTATCACCAGATAACTGACCTATTATAGTAGTGTAGATGTCAGAACACTATACTATCACTAGATAACTGACCTGTTATAGTAGTGTAGATGTCGGAACACTATCACCAGATAACTGACCTGTTATAGTAGTGTAGATGTCAGAACACTATACTATCACCAGATAACTGACCTGGTATAGTTGTGTAGATGTCAGAACACTATACTATCACAAGATAACTGACCTGTTATAGTAGTGTAGATGTCAGAACACTATACTATCACCAGATAACTGATCTATTACAGTAGTGTAGATGTCAGAACACTATACTATCACTAGATAACTGACATGTTATAGTAGTGTAGATGTCAGAACTATACTATCACCAGATAACTGACCTGTTATAGTAGTGTAGATGTCAGATCACTATACTATCACCAGATAACTGACATGTTATAGTAGTGTAGATGTCAGAACACTATACTATCACCAGATAACTGACCTGTTATAGTAGTGTAGATGTCAGAACACTATACTATCACCAGATAAATGACCTGTTATAGTAGTGTAGATGTCAGAACACTATAATATCACCAGATAACTGACCTGTTATAGTAGTGTAGATGTCAGAACACTATACTATCACCAGATAACTGACCTGGTATAGTAGTGTAGATGTCAGAACACTATACTATCACCAGATAACTGACCTGTTATAGTAGTGTAGATGTCAGAACACTATTCTATCACCAGATAACTGACCTGGTATAGTAGTGTAGATGTCAGAACACTATACTATCACCAGATAACTGACCTGTTATAGTTGTGTAGATGTCAGAACACTGTACTATCACCAGATAACTGACCTGTTATAGTAGTGTAGATGTCAGAACACTATACTATCACCAGATAACTGACCTATTATAGTAGTATAGATGTCAGAACACTATACTATCACTAGATAACTGACCTGTTATAGTAGTGTAGATGTCAGAACACAATCACCAGATAACTGACCTGTTATATTAGTGTAGATGTCAGAACACTATACTATCAGGAGATAACTGACCTGTTATAGTAGTGTAGATGTCAGAACACTATACTATCAGGAGATAACTGACCTGTTATAGTAGTGTAGATGTCAGAACACTATACTATCAGGAGATAACTGACCTGGTATAGTAGTGTAGATGTCAGAACACTATACTATCACCAGATAACTGACCTGTTATAGTAGTGTAGATGTCAGAACACTATACTATCACAAGATAACTGACCTGTTATAGTAGTGTAGATGTCAGAACACTATACTATCACCAGATAACTGACATGTTATGGTAGTGTAGATGTCAGAACACTATACTATCACCAGATAACTGACCTGTTATAGTAGTGTAGATGTCAGAACACTATACTATCACAGATAACTGACCTGTTATAGTAGTGTAGATGTCAGAACACTATACTATCACCAGATAACTGACCTGTTATAGTAGTGTAGATGTCAGAACACTATACTATCACCAGATAACTGACCTGTTATAGTAGTGTAGATGTCAGAACACTATCACCAGAAAACTGACCTGTTATAGTAGTATAGATGTCAGAACACGATACTATCACCAGATAACTGACCTGTTATTGTAGTGTAGATGTCAGAACACTATAATATCACCAGATAACTGACCTGTTATAGTAGTGTAGATGTCAGAACTATACTATCACCAGATAACTGACCTGTTATAGTAGTGTAGATGTCAGATCACTATACTATCACCAGATAACTGACATGTTATAGTAGTGTAGATGTCAGAACACTATACTATCACCAGATAACTGACCTGTTATAGTAGTGTAGATGTCAGAACACTATACTATCACCAGATAAATGACCTGTTATAGTAGTGTAGATGTCAGAACACTATAATATCACCAGATAACTGACCTGTTATAGTAGTGTAGATGTCAGAACACTATACAATCACCAGATAACTGAGCTGTTTTAGTAGTGTAGATGTCAGAACACTATCACCAGATAACTGACCTGTTATAGTAGTGTAGATGTCAGGACACTATACTATCACCAGATAACTGACATGTTATAGTAGTGTAGATGTCAGATCACTATACTATCACCAGATAACTGACATGTTATAGTAGTGTAGATGTCAGAACACGATACTATCACCAGATAACTGACCTGTTATTGTAGTGTAGATGTCAGAACACTATAATATCACCAGATAACTGACCTGTTATAGTAGTGTAGATGTCAGGACACTATACTATCACCAGATAACTGACATGTTATAGTAGTGTAGATGTCAGATCACTATACTATCACCAGATAACTGACATGTTATAGTAGTGTAGATGTCAGAACACGATACTATCACCAGATAACTGACCTGTTATTGTAGTGTAGATGTCAGAACACTATAATATCACCAGATAACTGACCTGTTATAGTAGTGTAGATGTCAGAACTATACTATCACCAGATAACTGACCTGTTATAGTAGTGTAGATGTCAGATCACTATACTATCACCAGATAACTGACATGTTATAGTAGTGTAGATGTCAGAACACTATACTATCACCAGATAACTGACCTGTTATAGTAGTGTAGATGTCAGAACACTATACTATCACCAGATAAATGACCTGTTATAGTAGTATAGATGTCAGAACACTATAATATCACCAGATAACTGACCTGTTATAGTAGTGTAGATGTCAGAACACTATACAATCACCAGATAACTGAGCTGTTTTAGTAGTGTAGATGTCAGAACACTATCACAAGATAACTGACCTGTTATAGTAGTGTAGATGTCAGAACACTATACTATCACAAGATAACTGACCTGTTATAGTAGTGTAGATGTCAGATCACTATACTATCACCAGATAACTGACCTGTTATAGTAGTGTAGATGTCAGAACTATACTATCACCAGATAACTGACCTGTTATAGTAGTGTAGATGTCAGAACACTATAATATCACCAGATAACTGACCTGTTATAGTAGTTTAGATGTCAGAACACTATACTATCACCAGATAACTGACCTGGTATAGTAGTGTAGATGTCAGAACACTATTCTATCACCAGATAACTGACCTGTTATAGTAGTGTAGATGTCAGAACACTATACTATCACAAGATAACTGACCTGTTATAGTAGTGTAGATGTCAGAACACTATACTATCACAAGATAACTGCCCTGTTATAGTAGTGTAGATGTCAGATCACTATACTATCACCAGATAACTGACATGTTATAGTAGTGTAGATGTCAGATCACTATACTATCACCAGATAACTGATCTGTTATAGTAGTGTAGATGTCAGAACACTATACTATCACCAGATAAATGACCTGTTATAGTAGTGTAGATGTCAGAACACTATAATATCACCAGATAACTGACCTGTTATAGTAGTGTAGATGTCAGAACACTATACTATCACCAGATAACTGACCTATTAAAGTAGTATAGATGTCAGAACACTATAATATCACTAGATAACTGACCTGTTATAGTAGTGTAGATGTCAGAACACAATCACCAGATAACTGACCTGTTATATTAGTGTAGATGTCAGAACACTATACTATCAGGAGATAACTGACCTGTTATAGTAGTGTAGATGTCAGAAAACTATACTATCAGGAGATAACTGACCTGTTATAGTAGTGTAGATGTCAGAACACTATACTATCACCAGATAACTGACCTGGTATAGTAGTGTAGATGTCAGAACACTATACTATCACCAGATAACTGACCTGTTATAGTAGTGTAGATGTCAGAACACTATACAATCACCAGATAACTGAGCTGTTTTAGTAGTGTAGATGTCAGAACACTATCACAAGATAACTGACCTGTTATAGTAGTGTAGATGTCAGAACACTATACTATCACAAGATAACTGACCTGTTATAGTAGTGTAGATGTCAGATCACTATACTATCACCAGATAACTGACCTGTTATAGTAGTGTAGATGTCAGAACTATACTATCACCAGATAACTGACCTGTTATAGTAGTGTAGATGTCAGAACACTATAATATCACCAGATAACTGACCTGTTATAGTAGTTTAGATGTCAGAACACTATACTATCACCAGATAACTGACCTGGTATAGTAGTGTAGATGTCAGAACACTATTCTATCACCAGATAACTGACCTGTTATAGTAGTGTAGATGTCAGAACACTATACTATCACAAGATAACTGACCTGTTATAGTAGTGTAGATGTCAGAACACTATACTATCACAAGATAACTGCCCTGTTATAGTAGTGTAGATGTCAGATCACTATACTATCACCAGATAACTGACATGTTATAGTAGTGTAGATGTCAGATCACTATACTATCACCAGATAACTGATCTGTTATAGTAGTGTAGATGTCAGAACACTATACTATCACCAGATAAATGACCTGTTATAGTAGTGTAGATGTCAGAACACTATAATATCACCAGATAACTGACCTGTTATAGTAGTGTAGATGTCAGAACACTATACTATCACCAGATAACTGACCTATTAAAGTAGTATAGATGTCAGAACACTATAATATCACTAGATAACTGACCTGTTATAGTAGTGTAGATGTCAGAACACAATCACCAGATAACTGACCTGTTATATTAGTGTAGATGTCAGAACACTATACTATCAGGAGATAACTGACCTGTTATAGTAGTGTAGATGTCAGAACACTATACTATCACAAGATAACTGACCTGTTATAGTACTGTAGATGTCAGAACACTATACTATCACCAGATAACTGACATGTTATGGTAGTGTAGATGTCAGAACACTATACTATCACCAGATAACTGACCTGTTATAGTAGTGTAGATGTCAGAACACGATACTATCACCAGATAACTGACCTGTTATTGTAGTGTAGATGTCAGAACACTATAATATCACCAGATAACTGACCTGTTATAGTAGTGTAGATGTCAGAACTATACTATCACCAGATAACTGACCTGTTATAGTAGTGTAGATGTCAGATCACTATACTATCACCAGATAACTGACATGTTATAGTAGTGTAGATGTCAGAACACTATACTATCACCAGATAACTGACCTGTTATAGTAGTGTAGATGTCAGAACACTATAATATCACCAGATAACTGACCTGTTATAGTAGTGTAGATGTCAGAACACTATACAATCACCATATAACTGAGCTGTTTTAGTAGTGTAGATGTCAGAACACTATCACCAGATAACTGACCTGTTATAGTAGTGTAGATGTCAGGACACTATACTATCACCAGATAACTGACATGTTATAGTAGTGTAGATGTCAGATCACTATACTATCACCAGATAACTGACATGTTATAATAGTGTAGATGTCAGAACACGATACTATCACCAGATAACTGACCTGTTATTGTAGTGTAGATTTCAGAACACTATAATATCACCAGATAACTGACCTGTTATAGTAGTGTAGATGTCAGAACTATACTATCACCAGATAACTGACATGTTATAGTAGTGTAGATGTCAGAACACTATACTATCACCAGATAACTGACCTGTTATAGTAGTGTAGATGTCAGAACACTATACTATCACCAGATAAATGACCTGTTATAGTAGTGTAGATGTCAAAACACTATAATATCACCAGATAACTGACCTGTTATAGTAGTGTAGATGTCAGAACACTATACAATCACCAGATAACTGAGCTGTTTTAGTAGTGTAGATGTCAGAACACTATCACCAGATAACTGACCTGTTATAGTAGTGTAGATGTCAGGACACTATACTATCACCAGATAACTGACCTGGTATAGTAGTGTAGATGTCAGAACACTATTCTATCACCAGATAACTGACCTGTTATAGTAGTGTAGATGTCAGAACACTATACTATCACAAGATAACTGACCTGTTATAGTAGTGTAGATGTCAGAACACTATACTATCACAAGATAACTGCCCTGTTATAGTAGTGTAGATGTCAGATCACTATACTATCACCAGATAACTGACATGTTATAGTAGTGTAGATGTCAGATCACTATACTATCACCAGATAACTGATCTGTTATAGTAGTGTAGATGTCAGAACACTATACTATCACCAGATAAATGACCTGTTATAGTAGTGTAGATGTCAGAACACTATAATATCACCAGATAACTGACCTGTTATAGTAGTGTAGATGTCAGAACACTATACTATCACCAGATAACTGACCTGTTATAGTAGTGTAGATGTCAGAACACGATACTATCACCCGATAACTGACCTGTTATTGTAGTGTAGATGTCAGAACACTATAATATCACCAGATAACTGACCTGTTATAGTAGTGTAGATTTCAGAACTATACTATCACCAGATAACTGACCTGTTATAGTAGTGTAGATGTCAGATCACTATACTATCACCAGATAACTGACATGTTATAGTAGTGTAGATGTCAGAACACTATACTATCACCAGATAACTGACCTGTTATAGTAGTGTAGATGTCAGAACACTATACTATCACCAGATAAATGACCTGTTATAGTAGTGTAGATGTCAGAACACTATAATATCACCAGATAACTGACCTGTTATAGTAGTGTAGATGTCAGAACACTATACTATCACCAGATAACTGACCTGGTATAGTAGTGTAGATGTCAGAACACTATACTATCACCAGATAACTGACCTGTTATAGTAGTGTAGATGTCAGAACACTATACTATCACCAGATAACTGACCTGGTATAGTAGTGTAGATGTCAGAACACTATACTATCAGGAGATAACTGACCTGTTATAGTAGTGTAGATGTCAGAACACTATACTATCACCAGATAACTGACCTTTTATAGTAGTGTAGATGTCAGAACACTATACTATCACAAGATAACTGACCTGTTATAGTAGTGTAGATGTCAGAACACTATACTATCACCAGATAACTGACATGTTATGGTAGTGTAGATGTCAGAACACTATACTATCACCAGATAACTGACCTGTTATAGTAGTGTAGATGTCAGAACACTATACTATCACAAGATAACTGACCTGTTATAGTAGTGTAGATGTCAGAACACTATACTATCACCAGATAACTGACCTGTTATAGTTGTGTAGATGTCAGAACACTGTACTATCACCAGATAACTGACCTGTTATAGTAGTGTAGATGTCAGAACACTATACTATCACCAGATAACTGACCTATTACAGTAGTGTAGATGTCAGAACACTATACTATCACTAGATAACTGACCTGTTATAGTAGTGTAGACGTCAGAACACTATTCTATCACCAGATAACTGACCTGGTATAGTAGTGTAGATGTCAGAACACTATACTATCACCAGATAACTGACCTGTTATAGTTGTGTAGATGTCAGAACACTGTACTATCACCAGATAACTGACCTGTTATAGTAGTGTAGATGTCAGAACACTATACTATCACCAGATAACTGACCTATTATAGTAGTGTAGATGTCAGAACACTATACTATCACTAGATAACTGACCTGTTATAGTAGTGTAGATGTCAGAACACTATCACCAGATAACTGACCTGTTATAGTAGTGTAGATGTCAGAACACTATACTATCACCAGATAACTGACCTGTTATAGTAGTGTAGATGTCAGAACACTATACTATCACCAGATAACTGACCTGTTATAGTAGTGTAGATGTCAGAACAGTATACTATCACCAGATAACTGACCTGTTATAGTAGTGTAGATGTCAGAACACTATCACCAGAAAACTGACCTGTTATAGTAGTGTAGATGTCAGAACACGATACTATCACCAGATAACTGACCTGTTATTGTAGTGTAGATGTCAGAACACTATAATATCACCAGATAACTGACCTGTTATAGTAGTGTAGATGTCAGAACTATACTATCACCAGATAACTGACCTGTTATAGTAGTGTAGATGTCAGATCACTATACTATCACCAGATAACTGACATGTTATAGTAGTGTAGATGTCAGAACACTATACTATCACCAGATAACTGACCTGTTATAGTAGTGTAGATGTCAGAACACTATAATATCACCAGATAACTGACGTGTTATAGTAGTGTAGATGTCAGAACACTATACAATCACCATATAACTGAGCTGTTTTAGTAGTGTAGATGTCAGAACACTATCACCAGATAACTGACCTGTTATAGTAGTGTAGATGTCAGGACACTATACTATCACCAGATAACTGACATGTTATAGTAGTGTAGATGTCAGAACACGATACTATCACCAGATAACTGACCTGTTATTGTAGTGTAGATGTCAGAACACTATAATATCACCAGATAACTGACCTGTTATAGTAGTGTAGATGTCAGAACTATACTATCACCAGATAACTGACCTGTTATAGTAGTGTAGATGTCAGATCACTATACTATCACCAGATAACTGACATGTTATAGTAGTGTAGATGTCAGAACACTATCACCAGATAACTGACCTGTTATAGTAGTGTAGATGTCAAAACACTATAATATCACCAGATAACTGACCTGTTATAGTAGTGTAGATGTCAGAACACTATACAATCACCAGATAACTGAGCTGTTTTAGTAGTGTAGATGTCAGAACACGATCACCAGATAACTGACCTGTTATAGTAGTGTAGATGTCAGGACACTATACCCTCACCAGATAACTGACATGTTATAGTAGTGTAGATGTCAGAAAACGATACTATCACCAGATAACTGACCTGTTATTGTAGTGTAGATGTCAGAACACTATAATATCACCAGATAACTGACCTGTTATAGTAGTGTAGATGTCAGAACTATACTATCACCAGATAACTGACCTGTTATAGTAGTGTAGATGTCAGAACACTATCACCAGATAACTGACCTGTTATTGTAGTGTAGATGTCAGAACACTATAATATCACCAGATAACTGACCTGTTATAGTAGTGTAGATGTCAGAACTATACTATCACCAGATAACTGACCTGTTATAGTAGTGTAGATGTCAGATCACTATACTATCACCAGATAACTGACATGTTATAGTAGTGTAGATGTCAGAACACTATCACCAGATAACTGACATGTTATAGTAGTGTAGATGTCAGAACACGATACTATCACCAGATAACTGACCTGTTATTGTAGTGTAGATGTCAGAACACTATAATATCACCAGATAACTGACCTGTTATAGTAGTGTAGATGTCAGAACACTATACTATCACCAGATAAATGACCTGTTATAGTAGTGTAGATGTCAGAACACTATAATATCACCAGATAACTGACCTGTTATAGTAGTGTAGATGTCAGAACACTATACTATCACCAGATAACTGACCTGGTATAGTAGTATAGATGTCAGAACACTATACTATCACCAGATAACTGACCTGTTATAGTTGTGTAGATGTCAGAACACTGTACTATCACCAGATAACTGACCTGTTATAGTAGTGTAGATGTCAGAACACTATACTATCACCAGATAACTGACCAATTATAGTAGTATAGATGTCAGAACACTATACTATCACTAGATAACTGACCTGTTATAGTAGTGTAGATGTCAGAACACAATCACCAGATAACTGACCTGTAATATTAGTGTAGATGTCAGAACACTATACTATCAGGAGATAACTGACCTGTTATAGTAGTGTAGATGTCAGAACACTATACTATCAGGAGATAACTGACCTGTTATAGTAGTGTAGATGTCAGAACACTATACTATCACCAGATAACTGACCTGGTATAGTAGTGTAGATGTCAGAACACTATACTATCACCAGATAACTGACCTGTTATAGTAGTGTAGATGTCAGAACACTATACTATCACCAGATAACTGACCTGGTATAGTAGTGTAGATGTCAGAACACTATACTATCAGGAGATAACTGACCTGTTATAGTAGTGTAGATGTCAGAACACTATACTATCACCAGATAACTGACCTGGTATAGTAGTGTAGATGTCAGAGCACTATACTATCAGGAGATAACTGACCTGTTATAGTAGTGTAGATGTCAGAACACTATACTATCACCAGATAACTGACCTGTTATAGTAGTGTAGATGTCAGAACACTATACTATCACAAGATAACTGACCTGTTATAGTAGTGTAGATGTCAGAACACTATACTATCACCAGATAACTGACATGTTATGGTAGTGTAGATGTCAGAACACTATACTATCACCAGATAACTGACCTGTTATAGTAGTGTAGATGTCAGAACACTATACTATCACCAGATAACTGACCTGTTATAGTTGTGTAGATGTCAGAACACTATACTATCACCAGATAACTGACCTGTTATAGTAGTGTAGATGTCAGAACACTATTCTATCACCAGATAACTGACCTGGTATAGTAGTGTAGATGTCAGAACACTATACTATCACCAGATAACTGACCTGTTATAGTTGTGTAGATGTCAGAACACTGTACTATCACCAGATAACTGACCTGTTATAGTAGTGTAGATGTCAGAACACTATACTATCACCAGATAACTGACCTATTATAGTAGTGTAGATGTCAGAACACTATACTATCACTAGATAACTGACCTGTTATAGTAGTGTAGATGTCAGAACACTATCACCAGATAACTGACCTGTTATAGTAGTGTAGATGTCAGAACACGATACTATCACCAGATAACTGACCTGTTATTGTAGTGTAGATGTCAGAACACTATAATATCACCAGATAACTGACCTGTTATAGTAGTGTAGATGTCAGAACTATACTATCACCAGATAACTGACCTGTTATAGTAGTGTAGATGTCAGATCACTATACTATCACCAGATAACTGACATGTTATAGTAGTGTAGATGTCAGAACACTATACTATCACCAGATAACTGACCTGTTATAGTAGTGTAGATGTCAGAACACTATACTATCACCAGATAAAGGACCTGTTATAGTAGTGTAGATGTCAGAACACTATAATATCACCAGATAACTGACCTGTTATAGTAGTGTAGATGTCAGAACTATACTATCACCAGATAACTGACCTGTTATAGTAGTGTAGATGTCAGATCACTATACTATCACCAGATAACTGACATGTTATAGTAGTGTAGATGTCAGAACACTATACTATCACCAGATAACTGACCTGTTATAGTAGTGTAGATGTCAGAACACTATCACCAGATAACTGACCTGTTATAGTAGTGTAGATGTCAGAACTATACTATCACCAGATAACTGACCTATTATAGTAGTGTAGATGTCAGAACACTATACTATCACCAGATAAATGACCTGTTATAGTAGTGTAGATGTCAGAACACTATACTATCACCAGATAATTGACCTGTTATAGTAGTGTAGATGTCAGAACTATACTATCACCAGATAACTGACCTGTTATAGTAGTGTAGATGTCAGATCACTATACTATCACCAGATAACTGACATGTTATAGTAGTGTAGATGTCAGAACACTATACTATCACCAGATAACTGACCTGTTATAGTAGTGTAGATGTCAGAACACTATAATATCACCAGATAACTGACGTGTTATAGTAGTGTAGATGTCAGAACACTATACAATCACCATATAACTGAGCTGTTTTAGTAGTGTAGATGTCAGAACACTATCACCAGATAACTGACCTGTTATAGTAGTGTAGATGTCAGGACACTATACTATCACCAGATAACTGACATGTTATAGTAGTGTAGATGTCAGAACACGATACTATCACCAGATAACTGACCTGTTATTGTAGTGTAGATGTCAGAACACTATAATATCACCAGATAACTGACCTGTTATAGTAGTGTAGATGTCAGAACTATACTATCACCAGATAACTGACCTGTTATAGTAGTGTAGATGTCAGATCACTATACTATCACCAGATAACTGACATGTTATAGTAGTGTAGATGTCAGAACACTATCACCAGATAACTGACCTGTTATAGTAGTGTAGATGTCAAAACACTATAATATCACCAGATAACTGACCTGTTATAGTAGTGTAGATGTCAGAACACTATACAATCACCAGATAACTGAGCTGTTTTAGTAGTGTAGATGTCAGAACACGATCACCAGATAACTGACCTGTTATAGTAGTGTAGATGTCAGGACACTATACCCTCACCAGATAACTGACATGTTATAGTAGTGTAGATGTCAGAAAACGATACTATCACCAGATAACTGACCTGTTATTGTAGTGTAGATGTCAGAACACTATAATATCACCAGATAACTGACCTGTTATAGTAGTGTAGATGTCAGAACTATACTATCACCAGATAACTGACCTGTTATAGTAGTGTAGATGTCAGAACACTATCACCAGATAACTGACCTGTTATTGTAGTGTAGATGTCAGAACACTATAATATCACCAGATAACTGACCTGTTATAGTAGTGTAGATGTCAGAACTATACTATCACCAGATAACTGACCTGTTATAGTAGTGTAGATGTCAGATCACTATACTATCACCAGATAACTGACATGTTATAGTAGTGTAGATGTCAGAACACTATCACCAGATAACTGACATGTTATAGTAGTGTAGATGTCAGAACACGATACTATCACCAGATAACTGACCTGTTATTGTAGTGTAGATGTCAGAACACTATAATATCACCAGATAACTGACCTGTTATAGTAGTGTAGATGTCAGAACACTATACTATCACCAGATAAATGACCTGTTATAGTAGTGTAGATGTCAGAACACTATAATATCACCAGATAACTGACCTGTTATAGTAGTGTAGATGTCAGAACACTATACTATCACCAGATAACTGACCTGGTATAGTAGTATAGATGTCAGAACACTATACTATCACCAGATAACTGACCTGTTATAGTTGTGTAGATGTCAGAACACTGTACTATCACCAGATAACTGACCTGTTATAGTAGTGTAGATGTCAGAACACTATACTATCACCAGATAACTGACCAATTATAGTAGTATAGATGTCAGAACACTATACTATCACTAGATAACTGACCTGTTATAGTAGTGTAGATGTCAGAACACAATCACCAGATAACTGACCTGTAATATTAGTGTAGATGTCAGAACACTATACTATCAGGAGATAACTGACCTGTTATAGTAGTGTAGATGTCAGAACACTATACTATCAGGAGATAACTGACCTGTTATAGTAGTGTAGATGTCAGAACACTATACTATCACCAGATAACTGACCTGGTATAGTAGTGTAGATGTCAGAACACTATACTATCACCAGATAACTGACCTGTTATAGTAGTGTAGATGTCAGAACACTATACTATCACCAGATAACTGACCTGGTATAGTAGTGTAGATGTCAGAACACTATACTATCAGGAGATAACTGACCTGTTATAGTAGTGTAGATGTCAGAACACTATACTATCACCAGATAACTGACCTGGTATAGTAGTGTAGATGTCAGAGCACTATACTATCAGGAGATAACTGACCTGTTATAGTAGTGTAGATGTCAGAACACTATACTATCACCAGATAACTGACCTGTTATAGTAGTGTAGATGTCAGAACACTATACTATCACAAGATAACTGACCTGTTATAGTAGTGTAGATGTCAGAACACTATACTATCACCAGATAACTGACATGTTATGGTAGTGTAGATGTCAGAACACTATACTATCACCAGATAACTGACCTGTTATAGTAGTGTAGATGTCAGAACACTATACTATCACCAGATAACTGACCTGTTATAGTTGTGTAGATGTCAGAACACTATACTATCACCAGATAACTGACCTGTTATAGTAGTGTAGATGTCAGAACACTATTCTATCACCAGATAACTGACCTGGTATAGTAGTGTAGATGTCAGAACACTATACTATCACCAGATAACTGACCTGTTATAGTTGTGTAGATGTCAGAACACTGTACTATCACCAGATAACTGACCTGTTATAGTAGTGTAGATGTCAGAACACTATACTATCACCAGATAACTGACCTATTATAGTAGTGTAGATGTCAGAACACTATACTATCACTAGATAACTGACCTGTTATAGTAGTGTAGATGTCAGAACACTATCACCAGATAACTGACCTGTTATAGTAGTGTAGATGTCAGAACACGATACTATCACCAGATAACTGACCTGTTATTGTAGTGTAGATGTCAGAACACTATAATATCACCAGATAACTGACCTGTTATAGTAGTGTAGATGTCAGAACTATACTATCACCAGATAACTGACCTGTTATAGTAGTGTAGATGTCAGATCACTATACTATCACCAGATAACTGACATGTTATAGTAGTGTAGATGTCAGAACACTATACTATCACCAGATAACTGACCTGTTATAGTAGTGTAGATGTCAGAACACTATACTATCACCAGATAAAGGACCTGTTATAGTAGTGTAGATGTCAGAACACTATAATATCACCAGATAACTGACCTGTTATAGTAGTGTAGATGTCAGAACTATACTATCACCAGATAACTGACCTGTTATAGTAGTGTAGATGTCAGATCACTATACTATCACCAGATAACTGACATGTTATAGTAGTGTAGATGTCAGAACACTATACTATCACCAGATAACTGACCTGTTATAGTAGTGTAGATGTCAGAACACTATCACCAGATAACTGACCTGTTATAGTAGTGTAGATGTCAGAACTATACTATCACCAGATAACTGACCTATTATAGTAGTGTAGATGTCAGAACACTATACTATCACCAGATAAATGACCTGTTATAGTAGTGTAGATGTCAGAACACTATACTATCACCAGATAATTGACCTGTTATAGTAGTGTAGATGTCAGAACACCATTCTATCACCAGATAACTGACCTGATATAGTATTGTAGATGTCAGAACACTATACTATCACCAGATAACTGACCTGTTATAGTAGTGTAGATGTCAGAACACTATCACCAGATAACTGACCTGTTATAGTAGTGTAGATGTCAGAACACTATACTATCACCAGATAACTGACCTGTTATAGTAGTGTAGATGTCAGAACACTATCACCAGAAAACTGACCTGTTATAGTAGTGTAGATGTCAGAACACGATACTATCACCAGATAACTGACCTGTTATTGTAGTGTAGATGTCAGAACACTATAATATCACCAGATAACTGACCTGTTATAGTAGTGTAGATGTCAGAACTATACTATCACCAGATAACTGACCTGTTATAGTAGTGTAGATGTCAGATCACTATACTATCACCAGATAACTGACATGTTATAGTAGTGTAGATGTCAGAACACTATACTATCACCAGATAACTGACCTGTTATAGTAGTGTAGATGTCAGAACACTATACTATCACCAGATAAATGAACTGTTATAGTAGTGTAGATGTCAGAACACTATAATATCACCAGATAACTGACGTGTTATAGTAGTGTAGATGTCAGAACACTATACAATCACCATATAACTGAGCTGTTTTAGTAGTGTAGATGTCAGAACACTATCACCAGATAACTGACCTGTTATAGTAGTGTAGATGTCAGGACACTATACTATCACCAGATAACTGACATGTTATAGTAGTGTAGATGTCAGATCACTATACTATCACCAGATAACTGACATGTTATAGTAGTGTAGATGTCAGAACACGATACTATCACCAGATAACTGACCTGTTATTGTAGTGTAGATGTCAGAACACTATAATATCACCAGATAACTGACCTGTTATAGTAGTGTAGATGTCAGAACTATACTATCACCAGATAACTGACATGTTATAGTAGTGTAGATGTCAGAACACTATACTATCACCAGATAACTGACCTGTTATAGTAGTGTAGATGTCAGAACACTATACTATCACCAGATAAATGACCTGTTATAGTAGTGTAGATGTCAAAACACTATAATATCACCAGATAACTGACCTGTTATAGTAGTGTAGATGTCAGAACACTATACAATCACCAGATAACTGAGCTGTTTTAGTAGTGTAGATGTCAGAACACGATCACCAGATAACTGACCTGTTATAGTAGTGTAGATGTCAGGACACTATACTATCACCAGATAACTGACATGTTATAGTAGTGTAGATGTCAGAAAACGATACTATCACCAGATAACTGACCTGTTATTGTAGTGTAGATGTCAGAACACTATAATATCACCAGATAACTGACCTGTTATAGTAGTGTAGATGTCAGAACTATACTATCACCAGATAACTGACCTGTTATAGTAGTGTAGATGTCAGAACACTATACTATCACCAGATAACTGACCTGTTATAGTAGTGTAGATGTCAGAAAACGATACTATCACCAGATAACTGACCTGTTATTGTAGTGTAGATGTCAGAACACTATAATATCACCAGATAACTGACCTGTTATAGTAGTGTAGATGTCAGAACTATACTATCACCAGATAACTGACCTGTTATAGTAGTGTAGATGTCAGATCACTATACTATCACCAGATAACTGACCTGTTATAGTAGTGTAGATGTCAGAACACTATACTATCACCAGATAAATGACCTGGTATAGTAGTATAGATGTCAGAACACTATACTATCACCAGATAACTGACCTGTTATAGTTGTGTAGATGTCAGAACACTGTACTATCACCAGATAACTGACCTGTTATAGTAGTGTAGATGTCAGAACACTATACTATCACCAGATAACTGACCAATTATAGTAGTATAGATGTCAGAACACTATACTATCACTAGATAACTGACCTGTTATAGTAGTGTAGATGTCAGAACACAATCACCAGATAACTGACCTGTTATATTAGTGTAGATGTCAGAACACTATACTATCAGGAGATAACTGACCTGTTATAGTAGTGTAGATGTCAGAACACTATACTATCACCAGATAACTGACCTGGTATAGTAGTGTAGATGTCAGAACACTATACTATCACCAGATAACTGACCTGTTATAGTAGTGTAGATGTCAGAACACTATACTATCACCAGATAACTGACCTGGTATAGTAGTGTAGATGTCAGAACACTATACTATCAGGAGATAACTGACCTGTTATAGTAGTGTAGATGTCAGAACACTATACTATCACCAGATAACTGACCTGTCATAGTAGTGTAGATGTCAGAACACTATACTATCACAAGATAACTGACCTGTTATAGTAGTGTAGATGTCAGAACACTATACTATCACCAGATAACTGACATGTTATGGTAGTGTAGATGTCAGAACACTATACTATCACCAGATAACTGACCTGTTATAGTAGTGTAGATGTCAGAACACTATACTATCACAAGATAACTGACCTGTTATAGTAGTGTAGATGTCAGAACACTATACTATCACCAGATAACTGACCTGTTATAGTTGTGTAGATGTCAGAACACTGTACTATCACCAGATAACTGACCTGTTATAGTAGTGTAGATGTCAGAACACTATACTATCACCAGATAACTGACCTATTACAGTAGTGTAGATGTCAGAACACTATACTATCACTAGATAACTGACCTGTTATAGTAGTGTAGATGTCAGAACACTATTCTATCACCAGATAACTGACCTGGTATAGTAGTGTAGATGTCAGAACACTATACTATCACCAGATAACTGACCTGTTATAGTTGTGTAGATGTCAGAACACTGTACTATCACCAGATAACTGACCTGTTATAGTAGTGTAGATGTCAGAACACTATACTATCACCAGATAACTGACCTATTATAGTAGTGTAGATGTCAGAACACTATACTATCACTAGATAACTGACCTGTTATAGTAGTGTAGATGTCAGAACACTATCACCAGATAACTGACCTGTTATAGTAGTGTAGATGTCAGAACACGATACTATCACCAGATAACTGACCTGTTATTGTAGTGTAGATGTCAGAACACTATAATATCACCAGATAACTGACCTGTTATAGTAGTGTAGATGTCAGAACTATACTATCACCAGATAACTGACCTGTTATAGTAGTGTAGATGTCAGATCACTATACTATCACCAGATAACTGACATGTTATAGTAGTGTAGATGTCAGAACACTATACTATCACCAGATAACTGACCTGTTATAGTAGTGTAGATGTCAACCAGATAACTGACCTGTTATAGTAGTGTAGATGTCAGAACACTATCACCAGATAACTGACCTGTTATAGTAGTGTAGATGTCAGATCACTATACTATCACCAGATAACTGACCTGTTATAGTAGTGTAGATGTCAGAACACGATACTATCACCAGATAACTGACCTGTTATTGTAGTGTAGATGTCAGAACACTATAATATCACCAGATAACTGACCTGTTATAGTAGTGTAGATGTCAGAACTATACTATCCCCAGATAACTGACCTGTTATAGTAGTGTAGATGTCAGATCACTATACTATCACCAGATAACTGACATGTTATAGTAGTGTAGATGTCAGAACACTATACTATCACCAGATAACTGACCTGTTATAGTAGTGTAGATGTCAGAGCACTATACTATCACCAGATAAATGACCTGTTATAGTAGTGTAGATGTCAGAACACTATAATATCACCAGATAACTGACCTGTTATAGTAGTGTAGATGTCAGAACACTATACTATCACCAGATAACTGACCTGGTATAGTAGTGTAGATGTCAGAACACAATCACCAGATAACTGACCTGTTATATTAGTGTAGATGTCAGAACACTATACTATCAGGAGATAACTGACCTGTTATAGTAGTGTAGATGTCAGAACACTATACTATCAGGAGATAACTGACCTGTTATAGTAGTGTAGATGTCAGAACACTATACTATCACCAGATAACTGACCTGGTATAGTAGTGTAGATGTCAGAACACTATACTATCACCAGATAACTGACCTGTTATAGTAGTGTAGATGTCAGAACACTATACTATCACCAGATAACTGACCTGTTATAGTAGTGTAGATGTCAGAACACTATACTATCACCAGATAACTGACCTGTTATAGTAGTGTAGATGTCAGAACACTATCACCAGATAACTGACATGTTATAGTAGTGTAGATGTCAGAACACTATACTATCAGGAGATAACTGACCTGTTATAGTAGTGTAGATGTCAGAACACTATACTATCAGGAGATAACTGACCTGTTATAGTAGTGTAGATGTCAGAACACTATACTATCACCAGATAACTGACCTGGCATAGTAGTGTAGATGTCAGAACACTATACTATCACCAGATAACTGACCTGGTATAGTAGTGTAGATGTCAGAACACTATACTATCACCAGATAACTGACCTGTTATAGTAGTGTAGATGTCAGAACACTATTCTATCACCAGATAACTGACCTGGTATAGTAGTGTAGATGTCAGAACACTATACTATCACCAGATAACTGACCTGTTATAGTTGCTTAGATGTCAGAACACTGTACTATCACCAGATAACTGACCTGTTATAGTAGTGTAGATGTCAGAACACTATACTATCACCAGATAACTGACCTATTACAGTAGTGTAGATGTCAGAACACTATACTATCACTAGATAACTGACCTGTTATAGTAGTGTAGATGTCAGAACACTATCACCAGATAACTGACCTGTTATAGTAGTGTAGATGTCAGAACACTATACTATCACCAGATAACTGACCTGGTATAGTAGTGTAGATGTCAGAACACTATCACCAGATAACTGACCTGTTATAGTAGTGTAGATGTCAGAACACAATCACCAGATAACTGACCTGTTATATTAGTGTAGATGTCAGAACACTATACTATCACGAGATAACTGACCTGTTATAGTAGTGTAGATGTCAGAACACTATACTATCAGGAGATAACTGACCTGTTATAGTAGTGTAGATGTCAGAACACTATACTATCACCAGATAACTGACCTGGTATAGTAGTGTAGATGTCAGAACACTATACTATTACCAGATAACTGACCTGGTATAGTAGTGCAGATGTCAGAACACTATACTATCACCAGATAACTGACCTGTTATAGTAGTGTAGATGTCAGAACACTATACTATCACCAGATAACTGACCTGTTACAGTAGTGTAGATGTCAGAACACTATACTATCACCAGATAACTGACCTGTTATAGTAGTGTAGATGTCAGAACTATACTATCACCAGATAACTGACCTGTTATAGTAGTGTAGATGTCAGAACACTATACTATCACCAGATAACTGACCTGTTATAGTAGTGTAGATGTCAGAACACTATACTATCACCAGATAACTGACCTGTTATAGTAGTGTAGATGTCAGAACTATACTATCACCAGATAACTGACCTGTTATAGTAGTGTAGATGTCAGATCACTATACTATCACCAGATAACTGACATGTTATAGTAGTGTAGATGTCAGAACACTATACTATCACCAGATAACTGACCTGTTATAGTAGTGTAGATGTCAGAACACTATACTATCAGGAGATAACTGACCTGTTATAGTAGTGTAGATGTCAGAACACTATACTATCACCAGATAACTGACCTGGTATAGTAGTGTAGATGTCAGAACACTATACTATCACCAGATAACTGACCTGGTATAGTAGTGTAGATGTCAGAACACTATACTATCACCAGATAACTGACCTGTTATAGTAGTGTAGATGTCAGAACACTATTCTATCACCAGATAACTGACCTGGTATAGTAGTGTAGATGTCAGAACACTATACTATCACCAGATAACTGACCTATTACAGTAGTGTAGATGTCAGAACACTATACTATCACTAGATAACTGACCTGTTATAGTAGTGTAGATGTCAGAACACTATCACCAGATAACTGACCTGTTATAGTAGTGTAGATGTCAGAACACTATACTATCAGGAGATAACTGACCTGTTATAGTAGTGTAGATGTCAGAACACTATACTATCACCAGATAACTGACCTGGTATAGTAGTGTAGATGTCAGAACACTATACTATCACCAGATAACTGACCTGGTATAGTAGTGTAGATGTCAGAACACTATACTATCACCAGATAACTGACCTGTTATAGTAGTGTAGATGTCAGAACACTATTCTATCACCAGATAACTGACCTGGTATAGTAGTGTAGATGTCAGAACACTATACTATCACCAGATAACTGACCTATTACAGTAGTGTAGATGTCAGAACACTATACTATCACTAGATAACTGACCTGTTATAGTAGTGTAGATGTCAGAACACTATCACCAGATAACTGACCTGTTATAGTAGTGTAGATGTCAGAACACTATACTATCACCAGATAACTGACCTATTATAGTAGTGTAGATGTCAGAACACTATACTATCTCCAGATAACTGACCTGTTATAGTAGTGTAGATGTCAGAACACTATACTATCACCAGATAACTGACCTGTTATAGTAGTGTAGATGTCAGAACACTATCACCAGATAACTGACCTGTTATAGTAGTGTAGATGTCAGATCACTATACTATCACCAGATAACTGACATGTTATAGTAGTGTAGATGTCAGAACACGATACTATCACCAGATAACTGACCTGTTATTGTAGTGTAGATGTCAGAACCCTATAATATCACCAGATAACTGACCTGTTATAGTAGTGTAGATGTCAGAACTATACTATCACCAGATAACTGACCTGTTATAGTAGTGTAGATGTCAGATCACTATACTATCACCAGATAACTGACATGTTATAGTAGTGTAGATGTCAGAACACTATACTATCACCAGATAACTGACCTGTTATAGTAGTGTAGATGTCAGAACACTATACTATCACCAGATAAATGACCTGTTATTGTAGTGTAGATGTCAGAACACTATAATATCACCAGATAACTGACCTATTATAGTAGTGTAGATGTCAGAACACTATACTATCACTAGATAACTGACCTGTTATAGTAGTGTAGATGTCAGAACACTATCACCAGATAACTGACCTGTTATAGTAGTGTAGATGTCAGAACACGATACTATCACCAGATAACTGACCTGTTATTGTAGTGTAGATGTCAGAACACTATAATATCACCAGATAACTGACCTGTTATAGTAGTGTAGATGTCAGAACTATACTATCACCAGATAACTGACCTGTTATAGTAGTGTAGATGTCAGATCACTATACTATCACCAGATAACTGACATGTTATAGTAGTGTAGATGTCAGAACACTATACTATCACCAGATAACTGACCTGTTATAGTAGTGTAGATGTCAGAACACTATACTATCACCAGATAAAGGACCTGTTATAGTAGTGTAGATGTCAGAACACTATAATATCACCAGATAACTGACCTGTTATAGTAGTGTAGATGTCAGAACTATACTATCACCAGATAACTGACCTGTTATAGTAGTGTAGATGTCAGATCACTATACTATCACCAGATAACTGACATGTTATAGTAGTGTAGATGTCAGAACACTATACTATCACCAGATAACTGACCTGTTATAGTAGTGTAGATGTCAGAACACTATCACCAGATAACTGACCTGTTATAGTAGTGTAGATGTCAGATCACTATACTATCACCAGATAACTGACCTGTTATAGTAGTGTAGATGTCAGAACACGATACTATCACCAGATAACTGACCTGTTATTGTAGTGTAGATGTCAGAACACTATAATATCACCAGATAACTGACCTGTTATAGTAGTGTAGATGTCAGAACTATACTATCCCCAGATAACTGACCTGTTATAGTAGTGTAGATGTCAGATCACTATACTATCACCAGATAACTGACATGTTATAGTAGTGTAGATGTCAGAACACTATACTATCACCAGATAACTGACCTGTTATAGTAGTGTAGATGTCAGAGCACTATACTATCACCAGATAAATGACCTGTTATAGTAGTGTAGATGTCAGAACACTATAATATCACCAGATAACTGACCTGTTATAGTAGTGTAGATGTCAGAACACTATACTATCACCAGATAACTGACCTGGTATAGTAGTGTAGATGTCAGAACACAATCACCAGATAACTGACCTGTTATATTAGTGTAGATGTCAGAACACTATACTATCAGGAGATAACTGACCTGTTATAGTAGTGTAGATGTCAGAACACTATACTATCAGGAGATAACTGACCTGTTATAGTAGTGTAGATGTCAGAACACTATACTATCACCAGATAACTGACCTGGTATAGTAGTGTAGATGTCAGAACACTATACTATCACCAGATAACTGACCTGGTATAGTAGTGTAGATGTCAGAACACTATACTATCACCAGATAACTGACCTGTTATAGTAGTGTAGATGTCAGAACACTATTCTATCACCAGATAACTGACCTGGTATAGTAGTGTAGATGTCAGAACACTATACTATCACCAGATAACTGACCTGTTATAGTAGTGTAGATGTCAGAACACTATACTATCACCAGATAACTGACCTGTTATAGTAGTGTAGATGTCAGAACACTATCACCAGATAACTGACATGTTATAGTAGTGTAGATGTCAGAACACTATTCTATCAGGAGATAACTGACCTGTTATAGTAGTGTAGATGTCAGAACACTATACTATCACCAGATAACTGACCTGGCATAGTAGTGTAGATGTCAGAACACTATACTATCACCAGATAACTGACCTGGTATAGTAGTGTAGATGTCAGAACACTATACTATCACCAGATAACTGACCTGTTATAGTAGTGTAGATGTCAGAACACTATACTATCAGGAGATAACTGACCTGTTATAGTAGTGTAGATGTCAGAACACTATACTATCACCAGATAACTGACCTGGCATAGTAGTGTAGATGTCAGAACACTATACTATCACCAGATAACTGACCTGGTATAGTAGTGTAGATGTCAGAACACTATACTATCACCAGATAACTGACCTGTTATAGTAGTGTAGATGTCAGAACACTATTCTATCACCAGATAACTGACCTGGTATAGTAGTGTAGATGTCAGAACACTATACTATCACCAGATAACTGACCTGTTATAGTTGTGTAGATGTCAGAACACTGTACTATCACCAGATAACTGACCTGTTATAGTAGTGTAGATGTCAGAACACTATACTATCACCAGATAACTGACCTATTACAGTAGTGTAGATGTCAGAACACTATACTATCACTAGATAACTGACCTGTTATAGTAGTGTAGATGTCAGAACACTATCACCAGATAACTGACCTGTTATAGTAGTGTAGATGTCAGAACACTATACTATCACCAGATAACTGACCTGTTATAGTTGTGTAGATGTCAGAACACTATACTATCACCAGATAACTGACCTGGTATAGTAGTGTAGATGTCAGAACACTATACTATCACCAGATAACTGACCTGGCATAGTAGTGTAGATGTCAGAACACTATACTATCACCAGATAACTGACCTGGTATAGTAGTGTAGATGTCAGAACACTATACTATCACCAGATAACTGACCTGTTATAGTAGTGTAGATGTCAGAACACTATACTATCAGGAGATAACTGACCTGTTATAGTAGTGTAGATGTCAGAACACTATACTATCACCAGATAACTGACCTGGCATAGTAGTGTAGATGTCAGAACACTATACTATCACCAGATAACTGACCTGGTATAGTAGTGTAGATGTCAGAACACTATACTATCACCAGATAACTGACCTGTTATAGTAGTGTAGATGTCAGAACACTATTCTATCACCAGATAACTGACCTGGTATAGTAGTGTAGATGTCAGAACACTATACTATCACCAGATAACTGACCTGTTATAGTTGTGTAGATGTCAGAACACTGTACTATCACCAGATAACTGACCTGTTATAGTAGTGTAGATGTCAGAACACTATACTATCACCAGATAACTGACCTATTACAGTAGTGTAGATGTCAGAACACTATACTATCACTAGATAACTGACCTGTTATAGTAGTGTAGATGTCAGAACACTATCACCAGATAACTGACCTGTTATAGTAGTGTAGATGTCAGAACACTATACTATCACCAGATAACTGACCTGTTATAGTAGTGTAGATGTCAGAACACTGTACTATCACCAGATAACTGACCTGTTATAGTAGTGTAGATGTCAGAACACTATACTATCACCAGATAACTGACCTGTTATAGTAGTGTAGATGTCAGAACACTATACTATCACCAGATAACTGACCTGTTATAGTAGTGTAGATGTCAGAACACTATCACCAGATAACTGACCTGTTATAGTAGTGTAGATGTCAGAACACAATCACCAGATAACTGACCTGTTATATTAGTGTAGATGTCAGAACACTATACTATCAGGAGATAACTGACCTGTTATAGTAGTGTAGATGTCAGAACACTATACTATCAGGAGATAACTGACCTGTTATAGTAGTGTAGATGTCAGAACACTATACTATCACCAGATAACTGACCTGGTATAGTAGTGTAGATGTCAGAACACTATACTATCACCAGATAACTGACCTGGTATAGTAGTGCAGATGTCAGAACACTATACTATCACCAGATAACTGACCTGTTATAGTAGTGTAGATGTCAGAACACTATTCTATCACCAGATAACTGACCTGGTATAGTAGTGTAGATGTCAGAACACTATACTATCACCAGATAACTGACCTGTTATAGTTATGTAGATGTCAGAACACTGTACTATCACCAGATAACTGACCTGTTATAGTAGTGTAGATGTCAGAACACTATACTATCACCAGATAACTGACCTGTTACAGTAGTGTAGATGTCAGAACACTATACTATCACTAGATAACTGACCTGTTATAGTAGTGTAGATGTCAGAACACTATCACCAGATAACTGACCTGTTATAGTAGTGTAGATGTCAGAACACTATACTATCACCAGATAACTGACCTGTTATAGTAGTGTAGATGTCAGAACACTATACTATCACCAGATAACTGACCTGTTATAGTAGTGTAGATGTCAGAACACTATCACCAGATAACTGACCTGTTATAGTAGTGTAGATGTCAGATCACTATACTATCACCAGATAACTGACATGTTATAGTAGTGTAGATGTCAGAACACTATACTATCACCAGATAACTGACCTGTTATAGTAGTGTAGATGTCAGAACACTATACTATCAGGAGATAACTGACCTGTTATAGTAGTGTAGATGTCAGAACACTATACTATCACCAGATAACTGACCTGGTATAGTAGTGTAGATGTCAGAACACTATACTATCACCAGATAACTGACCTGGTATAGTAGTGTAGATGTCAGAACACTATACTATCACCAGATAACTGACCTGTTATAGTAGTGTAGATGTCAGAACACTATACTATCACCAGATAACTGACCTATTACAGTAGTGTAGATGTCAGAACACTATACTATCAGGAGATAACTGACCTGTTATAGTAGTGTAGATGTCAGAACACTATACTATCAGGAGATAACTGACCTGTTATAGTAGTGTAGATGTCAGAACACTATACTATCACCAGATAACTGACCTGGTATAGTAGTGTAGATGTCAGAACACTATACTATCACCAGATAACTGACCTGGTATAGTAGTGTAGATGTCAGAACACTATACTATCACCAGATAACTGACCTGTTATAGTAGTGTAGATGTCAGAACACTATTCTATCACCAGATAACTGACCTGGTATAGTAGTGTAGATGTCAGAACACTATACTATCACCAGATAACTGACCTGTTATAGTAGTGTAGATGTCAGAACACTATACTATCACCAGATAACTGACCTGTTATAGTAGTGTAGATGTCAGAACACTATCACCAGATAACTGACATGTTATAGTAGTGTAGATGTCAGAACACTATACTATCAGGAGATAACTGACCTGTTATAGTAGTGTAGATGTCAGAACACTATACTATCAGGAGATAACTGACCTGTTATAGTAGTGTAGATGTCAGAACACTATACTATCACCAGATAACTGACCTGGCATAGTAGTGTAGATGTCAGAACACTATACTATCACCAGATAACTGACCTGGTATAGTAGTGTAGATGTCAGAACACTATACTATCACCAGATAACTGACCTGTTATAGTAGTGTAGATGTCAGAACACTATTCTATCACCAGATAACTGACCTGGTATAGTAGTGTAGATGTCAGAACACTATACTATCACCAGATAACTGACCTGTTATAGTTGTGTAGATGTCAGAACACTGTACTATCACCAGATAACTGACCTGTTATAGTAGTGTAGATGTCAGAACACTATACTATCACCAGATTACTGACCTATTACAGTAGTGTAGATGTCAGAACACTATACTATCACTAGATAACTGACCTGTTATAGTAGTGTAGATGTCAGAACACTATCACCAGATAACTGACCTGTTATAGTAGTGTAGATGTCAGAACACTATACTATCACCAGATAACTGACCTGTTATAGTAGGTAGATGTCAGAACACTGTACTATCACCAGATAACTGACCTGTTATAGTAGTGTAGATGTCAGAACACTATACTATCACCAGATAACTGACCTGTTATAGTAGTGTAGATGTCAGAACACTATACTATCACCAGATAACTGACCTGTTATAGTAGTGTAGATGTCAGAACACTATCACCAGATAACTGACCTGTTATAGTAGTGTAGATGTCAGAACACAATCACCAGATAACTGACCTGTTATATTAGTGTAGATGTCAGAACACTATACTATCAGGAGATAACTGACCTGTTATAGTAGTGTAGATGTCAGAACACTATACTATCAGGAGATAACTGACCTGTTATAGTAGTGTAGATGTCAGAACACTATACTATCACCAGATAACTGACCTGGTATAGTAGTGTAGATGTCAGAACACTATACTATCACCAGATAACTGACCTGGTATAGTAGTGCAGATGTCAGAACACTATACTATCACCAGATAACTGACCTGTTATAGTAGTGTAGATGTCAGAACACTATTCTATCACCAGATAACTGACCTGGTATAGTAGTGTAGATGTCAGAACACTATACTATCACCAGATAACTGACCTGTTATAGTTGTGTAGATGTCAGAACACTGTACTATCACCAGATAACTGACCTGTTATAGTAGTGTAGATGTCAGAACACTATACTATCACCAGATAACTGACCTGTTATAGTAGTGTAGATGTCAGAACACTATACTATCACCAGATAACTGACCTATTACAGTAGTGTAGATGTCAGAACACTATACTATCAGGAGATAACTGACCTGTTATAGTAGTGTAGATGTCAGAACACTATACTATCAGGAGATAACTGACCTGTTATAGTAGTGTAGATGTCAGAACACTATACTATCACCAGATAACTGACCTGGTATAGTAGTGTAGATGTCAGAACACTATACTATCACCAGATAACTGACCTGGTATAGTAGTGTAGATGTCAGAACACTATACTATCACCAGATAACTGACCTGTTATAGTAGTGTAGATGTCAGAACACTATTCTATCACCAGATAACTGACCTGGTATAGTAGTGTAGATGTCAGAACACTATACTATCACCAGATAACTGACCTGTTATAGTAGTGTAGATGTCAGAACACTATACTATCACCAGATAACTGACCTGTTATAGTAGTGTAGATGTCAGAACACTATCACCAGATAACTGACATGTTATAGTAGTGTAGATGTCAGAACACTATACTATCAGGAGATAACTGACCTGTTATAGTAGTGTAGATGTCAGAACACTATACTATCAGGAGATAACTGACCTGTTATAGTAGTGTAGATGTCAGAACACTATACTATCACCAGATAACTGACCTGGCATAGTAGTGTAGATGTCAGAACACTATACTATCACCAGATAACTGACCTGGTATAGTAGTGTAGATGTCAGAACACTATACTATCACCAGATAACTGACCTGTTATAGTAGTGTAGATGTCAGAACACTATTCTATCACCAGATAACTGACCTGGTATAGTAGTGTAGATGTCAGAACACTATACTATCACCAGATAACTGACCTGTTATAGTTGTGTAGATGTCAGAACACTGTACTATCACCAGATAACTGACCTGTTATAGTAGTGTAGATGTCAGAACACTATACTATCACCAGATTACTGACCTATTACAGTAGTGTAGATGTCAGAACACTATACTATCACTAGATAACTGACCTGTTATAGTAGTGTAGATGTCAGAACACTATCACCAGATAACTGACCTGTTATAGTAGTGTAGATGTCAGAACACTATACTATCACCAGATAACTGACCTGTTATAGTAGGTAGATGTCAGAACACTGTACTATCACCAGATAACTGACCTGTTATAGTAGTGTAGATGTCAGAACACTATACTATCACCAGATAACTGACCTGTTATAGTAGTGTAGATGTCAGAACACTATACTATCACCAGATAACTGACCTGTTATAGTAGTGTAGATGTCAGAACACTATCACCAGATAACTGACCTGTTATAGTAGTGTAGATGTCAGAACACAATCACCAGATAACTGACCTGTTATATTAGTGTAGATGTCAGAACACTATACTATCAGGAGATAACTGACCTGTTATAGTAGTGTAGATGTCAGAACACTATACTATCAGGAGATAACTGACCTGTTATAGTAGTGTAGATGTCAGAACACTATACTATCACCAGATAACTGACCTGGTATAGTAGTGTAGATGTCAGAACACTATACTATCACCAGATAACTGACCTGGTATAGTAGTGCAGATGTCAGAACACTATACTATCACCAGATAACTGACCTGTTATAGTAGTGTAGATGTCAGAACACTATTCTATCACCAGATAACTGACCTGGTATAGTAGTGTAGATGTCAGAACACTATACTATCACCAGATAACTGACCTGTTATAGTTGTGTAGATGTCAGAACACTGTACTATCACCAGATAACTGACCTGTTATAGTAGTGTAGATGTCAGAACACTATACTATCACCAGATAACTGACCTGTTACAGTAGTGTAGATGTCAGAACACTATACTATCACTAGATAACTGACCTGTTATAGTAGTGTAGATGTCAGAACACTATCACCAGATAACTGACCTGTTATAGTAGTGTAGATGTCAGAACACTATACTATCACCAGATAACTGACCTGTTATAGTAGTGTAGATGTCAGAACACTATACTATCACCAGATAACTGACCTGTTATAGTAGTGTAGATGTCAGAACACTATCACCAGATAACTGACCTGTTATAGTAGTGTAGATGTCAGATCACTATACTATCACCAGATAACTGACATGTTATAGTAGTGTAGATGTCAGAACACTATACTATCACCAGATAACTGACCTGTTATAGTAGTGTAGATGTCAGAACACTATACTATCAGGAGATAACTGACCTGTTATAGTAGTGTAGATGTCAGAACACTATACTATCACCAGATAACTGACCTGGTATAGTAGTGTAGATGTCAGAACACTATACTATCACCAGATAACTGACCTGGTATAGTAGTGTAGATGTCAGAACACTATACTATCACCAGATAACTGACCTGTTATAGTAGTGTAGATGTCAGAACACTATTCTATCACCAGATAACTGACCTGGTATAGTAGTGTAGATGTCAGAACACTATCACCAGATAACTGACCTGTTATAGTAGTGTAGATGTCAGAACACTATACTATCAGGAGATAACTGACCTGTTATAGTAGTGTAGATGTCAGAACACTATACTATCACCAGATAACTGACCTGGTATAGTAGTGTAGATGTCAGAACACTATACTATCACCAGATAACTGACCTGGTATAGTAGTGTAGATGTCAGAACACTATACTATCACCAGATAACTGACCTGTTATAGTAGTGTAGATGTCAGAACACTATTCTATCACCAGATAACTGACCTGGTATAGTAGTGTAGATGTCAGAACACTATACTATCACCAGATAACTGACCTATTACAGTAGTGTAGATGTCAGAACACTATACTATCACTAGATAACTGACCTGTTATAGTAGTGTAGATGTCAGAACACTATCACCAGATAACTGACCTGTTATAGTAGTGTAGATGTCAGAACACTATACTATCACCAGATAACTGACCTATTATAGTAGTGTAGATGTCAGAACACTATACTATCTCCAGATAACTGACCTGTTATAGTAGTGTAGATGTCAGAACAATATACTATCACCAGATAACTGACCTGTTATAGTAGTGTAGATGTCAGAACACTATCACCAGATAACTGACCTGTTATAGTAGTGTAGATGTCAGATCACTATACTATCACCAGATAACTGACATGTTATAGTAGTGTAGATGTCAGAACACGATACTATCACCAGATAACTGACCTGTTATTGTAGTGTAGATGTCAGAACCCTATAAATATCACCAGATCACTGACCTGTTATAGTAGTGTAGATGTCAGAACTATACTATCACCAGATAACTGACCTGTTATAGTAGTGTAGATGTCAGATCACTATACTATCACCAGATAACTGACATGTTATAGTAGTGTAGATGTCAGAACACTATACTATCACCAGATAACTGACCTGTTATAGTAGTGTAGATGTCAGAACACTATACTATCACCAGATAAATGACCTGTTATTGTAGTGTAGATGTCAGAACACTATAATATCACCAGATAACTGACCTGTTATAGTAGTGTAGATGTCAGAACTATACTATCACCAGATAACTGACCTGTTATAGTAGTGTAGATGTCAGATCACTATACTATCACCAGATAACTGACATGTTATAGTAGTGTAGATGTCAGAACACTATACTATCACCAGATAACTGACCTGGTATAGTAGTGTAGATGTCAGAACACTATACTATCACCAGATAACTGACCTGTTATAGTAGTGTAGATGTCAGAACACTATACTATCACCGGATAACTGACCTGTTATAGTAGTGTAGATGTCAGAACACTATACTATCACCAGATAAATGACCTGTTATAGTAGTGTAGATGTCAGAACACTATAATATCACCAGATAACTGACCTGTTATAGTAGTGTAGATTTCAGAACACTATACTATCACCAGATAACTGACCTGGTATAGTAGTGTAGATGTCAGAACACAATCACCAGATAACTGAGCTGTTATATTAGTGTAGATGTCAGAACACTATACTATCAGGAGATAACTGACCTGTTATAGTAGTGTAGATGTCAGAACACTATACTATCAGGAGATAATTGACCTGTTATAGTAGTGTAGATGTCAGAACACTATACTATCACCAGATAACTGACCTGGTATAGTAGTGTAGATGTCAGAACACTATACTATCACCAGATAACTGACCTGTTATAGTAGTGTAGATGTCAGAACACTATACTATCACCAGATAACTGACCTGTTATAGTAGTGTAGATGTCAGAACACTATACTATCACCAGATAACTGACCTGTTATAGTAGTGTAGATGTCAGAACACTATACTATCACCAGATAACTGACCTGTTATAGTAGTGTAGATGTCAGAACACTATACTATCACCAGATAACTGACCTGTTATAGTAGTGTAGATGTCAGAACACTATACTATCACCAGATAACTGACCTGTTATAGTAGTGTAGATGTCAGAACACTATACTATCACCAGATAACTGACCTGTTATAGTAGTGTAGATGTCAGAACACTATCACCAGATAACTGACCTGTTATAGTAGTGTAGATGTCAGATCACTATACTATCACCAGATAACTGACATGTTATAGTAGTGTAGATGTCAGAACACTATACTATCAGGAGGTAACTGACCTGTTATAGTAGTGTAGATGTCAGAACACTATACTATCACCAGATAACTGACCTGGCATAGTAGTGTAGATGTCAGAACACTATACTATCACCAGATAACTGACCTGTTATAGTTGTGTAGATGTCAGAACACTGTACTATCACCAGATAACTGACCTGTTATAGTAGTGTAGATGTCAGAACACTATACTATCACCAGATAACTGACCTATTACAGTAGTGTAGATGTCAGAACACTATACTATCACTAGATAACTGACCTGTTATAGTAGTGTAGATGTCAGAACACTATCACCAGATAACTGACCTGTTATAGTAGTGTAGATGTCAGAACACTATACTATCACCAGATAACTGACCTGTTATAGTAGTGTAGATGTCAGAACACTGTACTATCACCAGATAACTGACCTGTTATAGTAGTGTAGATGTCAGAACACTATACTATCACCAGATAACTGACCTGTTATAGTAGTGTAGATGTCAGAACACTATCACCAGATAACTGACCTGTTATAGTAGTGTAGATGTCAGAACACAATCACCAGATAACTGACCTGTTATATTAGTGTAGATGTCAGAACACTATACTATCAGGAGATAACTGACCTGTTATAGTAGTGTAGATGTCAGAACACTATCACCAGATAACTGACCTGTTATAGTAGTGTAGATGTCAGATCACTATACTATCACCAGATAACTGACATGTTATAGTAGTGTAGATGTCAGAACACTATACTATCAGGAGATAACTGACCTGTTATAGTAGTGTAGATGTCAGAACACTATACTATCAGGAGATAACTGACCTGTTATAGTAGTGTAGATGTCAGAACACTATACTATCACCAGATAACTGACCTGGTATAGTAGTGTAGATGTCAGAACACTATACTATCACCAGATAACTGACCTGTTATAGTTTTGTAGATGTCAGAACACTATACTATCACCAGATAACTGACCTGTTATAGTAGTGTAGATGTCAGAACACTATCACCAGATAACTGACCTATTATAGTAGTGTAGATGTCAGAACACTATACTATCAGGAGATAACTGACCTGTTATAGTAGTGTAGATGTCAGAACACTATACTATCACCAGATAACTGACCTGGTATAGTAGTGTAGATGTCAGAACACTATACTATCACCAGATAACTGACCTGGTATAGTAGTGTAGATGTCAGAACACTATACTATCACCAGATAACTGACCTGTTATAGTAGTGTAGATGTCAGAACACTATTCTATCACCAGATAACTGACCTGGTATAGTAGTGTAGATGTCAGAACACTATACTATCACCAGATAACTGACCTGTTATAGTTGTGTAGATGTCAGAACACTGTACTATCACCAGATAACTGACCTATTATAGTAGTGTAGATGTCAGAACACTATACTATCACCAGATAACTGACCTATTACAGTAGTGTAGATGTCAGAACACTATACTATCACTAGATAACTGACCTGTTATAGTAGTGTAGATGTCAGAACACTATCACCAGATAACTGACCTGTTATAGTAGTGTAGATGTCAGAACACTATACTATCACCAGATAACTGACCTATTATAGTAGTGTAGATGTCAGAACACTATACTATCACCAGATAACTGACCTGTTATAGTAGTGTAGATGTCAGAACACTATCACCAGATAACTGACCTGTTATAGTAGTGTAGATGTCAGATCACTATACTATCACCAGATAACTGACATGTTATAGTAGTGTAGATGTCAGAACACGATACTATCACCAGATAACTGACCTGTTATTGTAGTGTAGATGTCAGAACACTATAATATCACCAGATAACTGACCTGTTATAGTAGTGTAGATGTCAGAACTATACTATCACCAGATAACTGACCTGTTATAGTAGTGTAGATGTCAGATCACTATACTATCACCAGATAACTGACATGTTATAGTAGTGTAGATGTCAGAACACTATACTATCACCAGATAACTGACCTGTTATAGTAGTGTAGATGTCAGAACACTATACTATCACCAGATAAATGACCTGTTATTGTAGTGTAGATGTCAGAACACTATAATATCACCAGATAACTGACCTGTTATAGTAGTGTAGATGTCAGAACTATACTATCACCAGATAACTGACCTGTTATAGTAGTGTAGATGTCAGATCACTATACTATCACCAGATAACTGACATGTTATAGTAGTGTAGATGTCAGAACACTATACTATCACCAGATAACTGACCTGTTATAGTAGTGTAGATGTCAGAACACTATACTATCACCAGATAACTGACCTGGTAGAGTAGTGTAGATGTCAGAACACTATACTATCACCAGATAACTGACCTGTTATAGTAGTGTAGATGTCAGAACACTATACTATCACCGGATAACTGACCTGTTATAGTAGTGTAGATGTCAGAACACTATACTATCACCAGATAAATGACCTGTTATAGTAGTGTAGATGTCAGAACACTATAATATCACCAGATAACTGACCTGTTATAGTAGTGTAGATTTCAGAACACTATACTATCACCAGATAACTGACCTGGTAAAGTAATGTAGATGTCAGAACACAATCACCAGATAACTGAGCTGTTATATTAGTGTAGATGTCAGAACACTATACTATCAGGAGATAACTGACCTGTTATAGTAGTGTAGATGTCAGAACACTATACTATCAGGAGATAATTGACCTGTTATAGTAGTGTAGATGTCAGAACACTATACTATCACCAGATAACTGACCTGGTATAGTAGTGTAGATGTCAGAACACTATACTATCACCAGATAACTGACCTGGTAGAGTAGTGTAGATGTCAGAACACTATACTATCACCAGATAACTGACCTATTACAGTAGTGTAGATGTCAGAACACTATACTATCACTAGATAACTGACCTGTTATAGTAGTGTAGATGTCAGAACACTATACTATCACCAGATAACTGACCTGTTATAGTAGTGTAGATGTCAGAACACTATACTATCACCAGATAACTGACCTGTTATAGTAGTGTAGATGTCAGAACACTATACTATCACCAGATAACTGACCTGTTATAGTAGTGTAGATGTCAGAACACTATACTATCACCAGATAACTGACCTGTTATAGTAGTGTAGATGTCAGAACACTATACTATCACCAGATAACTGACCTGTTATAGTAGTGTAGATGTCAGATCACTATACTATCACCAGATAACTGACATGTTATAGTAGTGTAGATGTCAGAACACGATACTATCACCAGATAACTGACCTGTTATTGTAGTGTAGATGTCAGAACACTATAATATCACCAGATAACTGACCTGTTATAGTAGTGTAGATGTCAGAACTATACTATCACCAGATAACTGACCTGTTATAGTAGTGTAGATGTCAGATCACTATACTATCACCAGATAACTGACATGTTATAGTAGTGTAGATGTCAGAACACTATACTATCACCAGATAACTGACCTATTATAGTAGTGTAGATGTCAGAACACTATACTATCACTAGATAACTGACCTGTTATAGTAGTGTAGATGTCAGAACACTATCACCAGATAACTGACCTGTTATAGTAGTGTAGATGTCAGAACACTATACTATCACCAGATAACTGACCTGGTATAGTAGTGTAGATGTCAGAACACTATACTATCACCAGATAACTGACCTGTTATAGTTGTGTAGATGTCAGAACACTGTACTATCACCAGATAACTGACCTGTTATAGTAGTGTAGATGTCAGAACACTATACTATCACTAGATAACTGACCTGGCATAGTAGTGTAGATGTCAGAACACTATCACCAGATAACTGACCTGTTATAGTAGTGTAGATGTCAGAACACTATACTATCACCAGATAACTGACCTGTTATAGTAGTGTAGATGTCAGAACACTATACTATCACCAGATAACTGACCTGTTATAGTAGTGTAGATGTCAGATCACTATACTATCACCAGATAACTGACATGTTATAGTAGTGTAGATGTCAGAACACTATACTATCACCAGATAACTGACCTGTTATAGTGGTGTAGACGTCAGAACACTATCACCAGGTAACTGACCTGTTATAATAGTGTAGATGTCAGAACACTATACTATGACCAGATAACTGACCTGTTATAGTAGTGTAGATGTCAGAACACTATACTATCACCAGATAACTGACCTGTTATAGTAGTGTAGATGTCAGAACACTATACTATCACCAGATAACTGACCTGTTATAGTAGTGTAGATGTCAGAACACTATACTATCACCAGATAACTGACCTGTTATAGTAGTGTAGATGTCAGAACTATACTATCACCAGATAACTGACCTGTTATAGTAGTGTAGATGTCAGATCACTATACTATCACCAGATAACTGACCTGTTATAGTAGTGTAGATGTCAGAACTATACTATCACCAGATAACTGACCTGTTATAGTAGTGTAGATGTCAGATCACTATACTATCACCAAATAACTGACATGTTATAGTAGTGTAGATGTCAGAACACTATACTATCACCAGTTAACTGACCTGTTACAGTAGTGTAGACGTCAGAACACTATCACCAGGTAACTGACCTGTTACAATAGTGTAGATATCAGAACACTATACTATGACCAGATAACTGACATGTTATAGTAGTGTAGATGTCAGAACACTATACTATCACCAGATAACTGACCTGTTATAGTAGTGTAGATGTCAGATCACTATACTATCACCAGATAACTGACCTGTTATAGTAGTGTAGATGTCAGAACACTATACTATCAACAGATAACTGACCTGTTATTGTAGTTTAGATGTCAGAATACTATACTATCACCAGATAAATGACCTGTTATAGTAGTGTAGATGTCAGAACACTATAATATCACCAGATAACTGACCTGTTATAGTAGTGTAGATGTCAGAACACGATAATATCACCAGATAACTGACCTGTTATTGTAGTGTAGATGTCAGAACACTATAATATCACCAGACAACTGACCTGGTATAGTAGTGTAGATGTCAGAACACTATACTATCACCAGATAACTGACCTGGTATAGTAGTGTAGATGTCAGAACACTATACTATCACAAGATAACTGACCTGTTATAGTAGTGTAGCTGTCAGAACACTATACTATCACCAGATAACTGACCTGTTATAGTTGTGTAGATGTCAGAACACTGTACTATCACCAGATAACTGACCTGTTATAGTAGTGTAGATGTCAGAACACTATACTATCACCAGATAACTGACCTATTACAGTAGTGTAGATGTCAGAACACTATACTATCACTAGATAACTGACCTGTTATAGTAGTGTAGATGTCAGAACACTATCACCAGATAACTGACCTGTTATAGTAGTGTAGATGTCAGAACACTATACTATCACCAGATAACTGACCTGTTATAGTAGTGTAGATGTCAGAACACTATACTATCACCAGATAACTGACCTGTTATAGTAGTGTAGATGTCAGATCACTATACTATCACCAGATAACTGACATGTTATAGTAGTGTAGATGTCAGAACACGATAATATCACCAGATAACTGACCTGTTATTGTAGTGTAGATGTCAGAACACTATAATATCACCAGACAACTGACCTGTTATAGTAGTGTAGATGTCAGAACTATACTATCACCAGATAACTGACCTGTTATAGTAGTGTAGATGTCAGAACACTATACTATCACCAGATAACTGACCTGTTATAGTAGTGTAGATGTCAGAACACTATACTATCACCAGATAACTGACCTGTTATAGTAGTGTAGATGTCAGAACACTATACTATCACCAGATAACTGACCTGTTATAGTAGTGTAGATGTCAGAACACTATACTATCACCAGATAACTGACCTGTTATAGTAGTGTAGATGTCAGATCACTATACTATCACCAGATAACTGACATGTTATAGTAGTGTAGATGTCAGAACACGATACTATCACCAGATAACTGACCTGTTATTGTAGTGTAGATGTCAGAACACTATAATATCACCAGATAACTGACCTGTTATAGTAGTGTAGATGTCAGAACTATACTATCACCAGATAACTGACCTGTTATAGTAGTGTAGATGTCAGATCACTATACTATCACCAGATAACTGACATGTTATAGTAGTGTAGATGTCAGAACACTATACTATCACCAGATAACTGACCTATTATAGTAGTGTAGATGTCAGAACACTATACTATCACTAGATAACTGACCTGTTATAGTAGTGTAGATGTCAGAACACTATCACCAGATAACTGACCTGTTATAGTAGTGTAGATGTCAGAACACTATACTATCACCAGATAACTGACCTGGTATAGTAGTGTAGATGTCAGAACACTATACTATCACCAGATAACTGACCTGTTATAGTTGTGTAGATGTCAGAACACTGTACTATCACCAGATAACTGACCTGTTATAGTAGTGTAGATGTCAGAACACTATACTATCACTAGATAACTGACCTGGCATAGTAGTGTAGATGTCAGAACACTATCACCAGATAACTGACCTGTTATAGTAGTGTAGATGTCAGAACACTATACTATCACCAGATAACTGACCTGTTATAGTAGTGTAGATGTCAGAACACTATACTATCACCAGATAACTGACCTGTTATAGTAGTGTAGATGTCAGATCACTATACTATCACCAGATAACTGACATGTTATAGTAGTGTAGATGTCAGAACACTATACTATCACCAGATAACTGACCTGTTATAGTGGTGTAGACGTCAGAACACTATCACCAGGTAACTGACCTGTTATAATAGTGTAGATGTCAGAACACTATACTATGACCAGATAACTGACCTGTTATAGTAGTGTAGATGTCAGAACACTATACTATCACCAGATAACTGACCTGTTATAGTAGTGTAGATGTCAGAACACTATACTATCACCAGATAACTGACCTGTTATAGTAGTGTAGATGTCAGAACACTATACTATCACCAGATAACTGACCTGTTATAGTAGTGTAGATGTCAGAACTATACTATCACCAGATAACTGACCTGTTATAGTAGTGTAGATGTCAGATCACTATACTATCACCAGATAACTGAACTGTTATAGTAGTGTAGATGTCAGAACTATACTATCACCAGATAACTGACCTGTTATAGTAGTGTAGATGTCAGATCACTATACTATCACCAAATAACTGACATGTTATAGTAGTGTAGATGTCAGAACACTATACTATCACCAGTTAACTGACCTGTTACAGTAGTGTAGACGTCAGAACACTATCACCAGGTAACTGACCTGTTACAATAGTGTAGATATCAGAACACTATACTATGACCAGATAACTGACATGTTATAGTAGTGTAGATGTCAGAACACTATACTATCACCAGATAACTGACCTGTTATAGTAGTGTAGATGTCAGATCACTATACTATCACCAGATAACTGACCTGTTATAGTAGTGTAGATGTCAGAACACTATACTATCACCAGATAACTGACCTGTTATAGTAGTTTAGATGTCAGAATACTATACTATCACCAGATAAATGACCTGTTATAGTAGTGTAGATGTCAGAACACTATAATATCACCAGATAACTAACCTGTTATAGTAGTGTAGATGTCAGAACACGATAATATCACCAGATAACTGACCTGTTATTGTAGTGTAGATGTCAGAACACTATAATATCACCAGACAACTGACCTGGTATAGTAGTGTAGATGTCAGAACACTATACTATCACCAGATAACTGACCTGGTATAGTAGTGTAGATGTCAGAACACTATACTATCACAAGATAACTGACCTGTTATAGTAGTGTAGCTGTCAGAACACTATACTATCACCAGATAACTGACCTGTTATAGTTGTGTAGATGTCAGAACACTGTACTATCACCAGATAACTGACCTGTTATAGTAGTGTAGATGTCAGAACACTATACTATCACCAGATAACTGACCTATTACAGTAGTGTAGATGTCAGAACACTATACTATCACTAGATAACTGACCTGTTATAGTAGTGTAGATGTCAGAACACTATCACCAGATAACTGACCTGTTATAGTAGTGTAGATGTCAGAACACTATACTATCACCAGATAACTGACCTGTTATAGTAGTGTAGATGTCAGAACACTATACTATCACCAGATAACTGACCTGTTATAGTAGTGTAGATGTCAGATCACTATACTATCACCAGATAACTGACATGTTATAGTAGTGTAGATGTCAGAACACGATAATATCACCAGATAACTGACCTGTTATTGTAGTGTAGATGTCAGAACACTATAATATCACCAGACAACTGACCTGTTATAGTAGTGTAGATGTCAGAACTATACTATCACCAGATAACTGACCTGTTATAGTAGTGTAGATGTCAGAACACTATACTATCACCAGATAACTGACCTGTTATAGTAGTGTAGATGTCAGAACACTATACTATCACCAGATAACTGACCTGTTATAGTAGTGTAGATGTCAGAACACTATACTATCACCAGATAACTGACCTGTTATAGTAGTGTAGATGTCAGATCACTATACTATCACCAGATAACTGACATGTTATAGTAGTGTAGATGTCAGAACACGATAATATCACCAGATAACTGACCTGTTATTGTAGTGTAGATGTCAGAACACTATAATATCACCAGACAACTGACCTGTTATAGTAGTGTAGATGTCAGAACTATACTATCACCAGATAACTGACCTGTTATAGTAGTGTAGATGTCAGAACACTATACTATCACCAGATAACTGACCTGTTATAGTAGTGTAGATGTCAGAACACTATACTATCACCAGATAACTGACCTGTTATAGTAGTGTAGATGTCAGAACACTATACTATCACCAGATAACTGACCTGGTATAGTAGTGTAGATGTCAGAACACTATAATATCACCAGACAACTGACCTGTTATAGTAGTGTAGATGTCAGAACACTATACTATCACCAGATAACTGACCTGTTATAGTAGTGTAGATGTCAGATCACTTTACTATCACCAGATAACTGACATGTTATAGTAGTGTAGATGTCAGAACACGATAATATCACCAGATAACTGACCTGTTATTGTAGTGTAGATGTCAGAACACTATAATATCACCAGACAACTGACCTGTTATAGTAGTGTAGATGTCAGAACTATACTATCACCAGATAACTGACCTGTTATAGTAGTGTAGATGTCAGAACACTATACTATCACCAGATAACTGACCTGTTATAGTAGTGTAGATGTCAGAACACTATACTATCACCAGATAACTGACCTGTTATAGTAGTGTAGATGTCAGAACACTATACTATCACCAGATAACTGACCTGTTATAGTAGTGTAGATGTCAGATCACTATACTATCACCAGATAACTGACATGTTATAGTAGTGTAGATGTCAGAACACGATAATATCACCAGATAACTGACCTGTTATTGTAGTGTAGATGTCAGAACACTATAATATCACCAGACAACTGACCTGTTATAGTAGTGTAGATGTCAGAACTATACTATCACCAGATAACTGACCTGTTGTAGTAGTGTAGATGTCAGAACACTATACTATCACCAGATAACTGACCTGTTATAGTAGTGTAGATGTCAGAACACTATACTATCACCAGATAACTGACCTGTTATAGTAGTGTAGATGTCAGATCACTATACTATCACCAGATAACTGACCTGGTATAGTAGTGTAGATGTCAGAACACTATACTATCACCAGATAACTGACCTGTTATAGTAGTGTAGATGTCAGATCACTATACTATCACCAGATAACTGACCTGTTATAGTAGTGTAGATGTCAGAACACTATACTATCACTAGATAACTGACCTGTTATAGTAGTGTAGATGTCAGAACACTATCACCAGATAACTGACCTGTTATAGTAGTGTAGATGTCAGAACACTATACTATCACCAGATAACTGACCTGTTATAGTTGTGTAGATGTCAGAACACTGTACTATCACCAGATAACTGACCTGTTATAGTAGTGTAGATGTCAGAACACTATACTATCACCAGATAACTGACCTATTACAGTAGTGTAGCTGTCAGAACACTATACTATCACCAGATAACTGACCTGTTATAGTTATGTAGATGTCAGAACACTGTACTATCACCAGATAACTGACCTGTTATAGTAGTGTAGATGTCAGAACACTATACTATCACCAGATAACTGACCTATTACAGTAGTGTAGATGTCAGAACACTATACTATCACTAGATAACTGACCTGTTATAGTAGTGTAGATGTCAGAACACTATCACCAGATAACTGACCTGTTATAGTAGTGTAGATGTCAGAACACTATACTATCACCAGATAACTGACCTGTTATAGTAGTGTAGATGTCAGAACACTATACTATCACCAGATAACTGACCTGTTATAGTAGTGTAGATGTCAGATCACTATACTATCACCAGATAACTGACATGTTATAGTAGTGTAGATGTCAGAACACGATAATATCACCAGATAACTGACCTGTTATTGTAGTGTAGATGTCAGAACACTATAATATCACCAGACAACTGACCTGTTATAGTAGTGTAGATGTCAGAACTATACTATCACCAGATAACTGACCTGTTATAGTAGTGTAGATGTCAGATCACTATACTATCACCAGATAACTGACATGTTATAGTAGTGTAGATGTCAGAACACTATACTATCACCAGATAACTGACCTGTTATAGTGGTGTAGACGTCAGAACACTATCACCAGGTAACTGACCTGTTATAATAGTGTAGATGTCAGAACACTATACTATGACCAGATAACTGACCTGTTATAGTAGTGTAGATGTCAGAACACTATACTATCACCAGATAACTGACCTGTTATAGTAGTGTAGATGTCAGAACACTATACTATCACCAGATAACTGACCTGTTATAGTAGTGTAGATGTCAGAACACTATACTATCACCAGATAACTGACCTGTTATAGTAGTGTAGATGTCAGAACTATACTATCACCAGATAACTGACCTGTTATAGTAGTGTAGATGTCAGATCACTATACTATCACCAGATAACTGACCTGTTATAGTAGTGTAGATGTCAGAACTATACTATCACCAGATAACTGACCTGTTATAGTAGTGTAGATGTCAGATCACTATACTATCACCAAATAACTGACATGTTATAGTAGTGTAGATGTCAGAACACTATACTATCACCAGTTAACTGACCTGTTATAGTAGTGTAGACGTCAGAACACTATCACCAGGTAACTGACCTGTTATAATAGTGTAGATGTCAGAACACTATACTATGACCAGATAACTGACATGTTATAGTAGTGTAGATGTCAGGACACTATACTATCACCAGATAAATGACCTGTTATAGTAGTGTAGATGTCAGAACTATACTATCACCAGATAACTGACCTGTTATAGTAGTGTAGATATCAGATCACTATACTATCACCAGATAACTGACATGTTATAGTAGTGTAGATGTCAGAACACTATACTATCACCAGATAACTGACCTGTTATAGTAGTGTAGATGTCAGATCACTATACTATCACCAGATAACTGACCTATTATAGTAGTGTAGCTGTCAGAACACTATACTATCACTAGATAACTGACCTGTTATAGTAGTGTAGATGTCAGAACACTATCACCAGATAACTGACCTGTTATAGTAGTGTAGATGTCAGAACACTATACTATCACCAGATAACTGACCTGTTATAGTAGTGTAGATGTCAGAACACTATACTATCACAAGATAACTGACCTGTTATAGTAGTGTAGATGTCAGAACACTATCACCAGATAACTGACCTGTTATAGTAGTGTAGATGTCAGAACACTATACTATCACCAGATAACTGACATGTTATAGTAGTGTAGATGTCAGAACACGATACTATCACCAGATAACTGACCTGTTATTGTAGTGTAGATGTCAGAACACTATAATATCACCAGATAACTGACCTGTTATAGTAGTGTAGATGTCAGAACTATACTATCACCAGATAACTGAGCTGTTTTAGTAGTGTAGATGTCAGGACACTATACTATCACCAGATAACTGACCTGTTATAGTAGTGTAGATGTCAGGACACTATACTATCACCAGATAACTGAGCTGTTATAGTAGTGTAGATGTCAGAACACTATACTATCACCAGATAACTGACCTGTTATAGTAGTGTAGATGTCAGAACACTATACTATCACCAGATAAATGACCTGTTATAGTAGTGTAGATGTCAGAACACTGTACTATCACCAGATAACTGGCCTGTTATAGTAGTGTAGATGTCAGAACACTATACTATCACCAGATAAATGACCTGTTATAGTAGTGTAGATGTCAGAACACTGTACTATCACCAGATAAATGACCTGTTATAGTAGTGTAGATGTCAGAACACTATACTATCACCAGATAACTGACCTGTTATAGTAGTGTAGATGTCAGAACACTATACTATCACCAGATAAATGACCTGTTATAGTAGTGTAGATGTCAGAACACTATAATATCACCAGATAACTGACCTGTTATAGTAGTGTAGATGTCAGAACACTATTCTATCACCAGATAACTGACCTGGTATAGTAGTGTAGATGTCAGAACACTATACTATCACCAGATAACTGACCTGGTATAGTAGTGTAGATGTCAGAACACTATACTATCACAAGATAACTGACCTGTTATAGTAGTGTAGATGTCAGAACACTATACTATCACCAGAAAACTGACCTGTTATAGTAGTGTAGATGTCAGAACACTATACTATCACCAGATAACTGATCTATTACAGTAGTGTAGATGTCAGAACACTATACTATCACTAGATAACTGACATGTTATAGTAGTGTAGATGTCAGAACTATACTATCACCAGATAACTGACCTGTTATAGTAGTGTAGATGTCAGAACACTATACTATCACCAGATAACTGACCTGTTATAGTAGTGTAGATGTAAGAACACTATACTATCACCAGATAAATGACCTGTTATAGTAGTGTAGATGTCAGAACTATACTATCACCAGATAACTGACCTGTTATAGTAGTGTAGATGTCAGATCACTATACTATCACCAGATAACTGACATGTTATAGTAGTGTAGATGTCAGAACACTATACTATCACCAGATAACTGACCTGTTATAGTAGTGTAGATGTCAGAACACTATACTATCACCAGATAAATGACCTGTTATAGTAGTGTAGATGTCAGAACACTATCACCAGATAACTGACATGTTATAGAAGTGTAGATGTCAGAACACGATACTATCACCAGATAACTGACCTGTTATAGTAGTGTAGATGTCAGAACTATACTATCACCAGATAACTGACCTGTTATAGTAGTGTAGATGTCAGATCACTATACTATCACCAGATAACTGACATGTTATAGTAGTGTAGATGTCAGAACACTATACTATCACCAGATAAATGACCTGTTATAGTAGTGTAGATGTCAGAACACTATACTATCACCAGATAAATGACCTGTTATAGTAGTGTAGATGTCATAACACTATAATATCACCAGATAACTGACCTGTTATAGTAGTGTAGATGTCAGAACACTATACTATCACCAGATAACTGACCTGGTATAGTAGTGTAGATGTCAGAACACTATACTATCACCAGATAACTGACCTGTTATAGTAGTGTAGATGTCAGTACACTATTCTATCACCAGATAACTGACCTGTTATAGTAGTGTAGATGTCAGAACACTATACTATCACCAGATAACTGACCTGGTATAGTAGTGTAGATGTCAGAACACTATACTATCACCAGATAACTGACCTGTTATAGTAGTGTAGATGTCAGAACACTATACTATCACAAGATAACTGACCTGTTATAGTAGTGTAGATGTCAGAACACTATACTATCACAAGATAACTGACCTGTTATAGTAGTGTAGATGTCAGAACACTATACTATCACAACATAACTGACCTGTTATAGTAGTGTAGATGTCAGAACACTATCACCAGATAACTGACCTGTTATAGTAGTGTAGATGTCAGAACACTATACTATCACCAGATAACTGACCTGTTATAGTAGTGTAGATGTCAGAACACTATACTATGACCAGATAACTGACCTGTTATAGTAGTGTAGATGTCAGAACACTATCACCAGATAACTGACCTGTTATAGTAGTGTAGATGTCAGATCACTATACTATCACCAGATAACTGACATGTTATAGTAGTGTAGATGTCAGAACACGATACTATCACCAGATAACTGACATGTTATTGTAGTGTAGATGTCAGAACACTATAATATCACCAGATAACTGACCTGTCATAGTAGTGTAGATGTCAGAACTATACTATCACCAGATAACTGAGCTGTTTTAGTAGTGTAGATGTCAGAACACTATCACCAGATAACTGACCTGTTATAGTAGTGTAGATGTCAGGACACTATACTATCACCAGATAACTGACCTGTTATAGTAGTGTAGATGTCAGGACACTATACTATCACCAGATAACTGAGCTGTTATAGTAGTGTAGATGTCAGAACACTATACTATCACCAGATAACTGACATGTTATAGTAGTGTAGATGTCAGAACACTATACTATCACCAGATAAATGACCTGTTATAGTAGTGTAGATGTCAGAACACTATACTATCACCAGATAAATGACCTGTTATAGGAGTGTAGATGTCAGAACACTGTACTATCACCAGATAACTGACCTGTTATAGTAGTGTAGATGTCAGAACACTATACTATCACCAGATAAATGACCTGTTATAGTAGTGTAGATGTCAGAACACTGTACTATCACCAGATAAATGACCTGTTATAGTAGTGTAGATGTCAGAACACTATACTATCACCAGATAACTGACCTGTTATAGTATTGTAGATGTCAGAACACTATACTATCACCAGATAAATGACCTGTTATAGTAGTGTAGATGTCAGAACACTATAATATCACCAGATAACTGACCTGTTATAGTAGTGTAGATGTCAGAACACTATACTATCACCAGATAACTGACCTGGTATAGTAGTGTACATGTCAGAACACTATACTATCACCAGATAACTGACCTGTTATAGTAGTGTAGATGTCAGAACACTATTCTATCACCAGATAACTGACCTGGTATAGTAGTGTAGATGTCAAAACACTATACTATCACCAGATAACTGACCTATTATAGTAGTATAGATGTCAGAACACTATACTATCACTAGATAACTGACCTGTTATAGTAGTGTAGATGTCAGAACACAATCACCAGATAACTGACCTGTTATATTAGTGTAGATGTCAGAACACTATACTATCAGGAGATAACTGACCTGTTATAGTAGTGTAGATGTCAGAACACTATACTATCAGGAGATAACTGACCTGTTATAGTAGTGTAGATGTCAGAACACTATACTATCAGGAGATAACTGACCTGGTATAGTAGTGTAGATGTCAGAACACTATACTATCACCAGATAACTGACCTGTTATAGTAGTGTAGATGTCAGAACACTATACTATCACCAGATAACTGACCTGGTATAGTAGTGTAGATGTCAGAACACTATACTATCACCAGATAACTGACCTGTTATAGTAGTGTAGATGTCAGAACACTATTCTATCACCAGATAACTGACCTGGTATAGTAGTGTAGATGTCAGAACACTATACTATCACCAGATAACTGACCTGTTATAGTTGTGTAGATGTCAGAACACTGTACTATCACCAGATAACTGACCTGTTATAGTAGTGTAGATGTCAGAACACTATACTATCACCAGATAACTGACCTATTATAGTAGTATAGATGTCAGAACACTATACTATCACTAGATAACTGACCTGTTATAGTAGTGTAGATGTCAGAACACAATCACCAGATAACTGACCTGTTATATTAGTGTAGATGTCAGAACACTATACTATCAGGAGATAACTGACCTGTTATAGTAGTGTAGATGTCAGAACACTATACTATCAGGAGATAACTGACCTGTTATAGTAGTGTAGATGTCAGAACACTATACTATCAGGAGATAACTGACCTGGTATAGTAGTGTAGATGTCAGAACACTATACTATCACCAGATAACTGACCTGTTATAGTAGTGTAGATGTCAGAACACTATACTATCACAAGATAACTGACCTGTTATAGTAGTGTAGATGTCAGAACACTATACTATCACCAGATAACTGACATGTTATGGTAGTGTAGATGTCAGAACACTATACTATCACCAGATAACTGACCTGTTATAGTAGTGTAGATGTCAGAACACTATACTATCACAAGATAACTGACCTGTTATAGTAGTGTAGATGTCAGAACACTATACTATCACCAGATAACTGACCTGTTACAGTAGTGTAGATGTCAGAACACTATACTATCACCAGATAACTGACCTGTTATAGTAGTGTAGATGTCAGAACACTATACTATCACCAGATAACTGACCTGTTATAGTAGTGTAGATGTCAGAACACGATACTATCACCAGATAACTGACCTGTTATTGTAGTGTAGATGTCAGAACACTATACTATCACTAGATAACTGACATGTTATAGTAGTGTAGATGTCAGAACTATACTATCACCAGATAACTGACCTGTTATAGTAGTGTAGATGTCAGATCACTATACTATCACCAGATAACTGACATGTTATAGTAGTGTAGATGTCAGAACACTATACTATCACCAGATAACTGACCTGTTATAGTAGTGTAGATGTCAGAACACTATACTATCAGGAGATAACTGACCTGGTATAGTAGTGTAGATGTCAGAACACTATACTATCAGGAGATAACTGACCTGTTATAGTAGTGTAGATGTCAGAACACTATACTATCAGGAGATAACTGACCTGGTATAGTAGTGTAGATGTCAGAACCCTATACTATCACCAGATAACTGACCTGTTATAGTAGTGTAGATGTCAGAACACTATACTATCACAAGATAACTGACCTGTTATAGTAGTGTAGATGTCAGAACACTATACTATCACCAGATAACTGACATGTTATGGTAGTGTAGATGTCAGAACACTATACTATCACCAGATAACTGACCTGTTATAGTAGTGTAGATGTCAGAACACTATACTATCACCAGATAACTGACCTGTTATAGTAGTGTAGATGTCAGAACACTATACTATCACAAGATAACTGACCTGTTATAGTAGTGTAGATGTCAGAACACTATACTATCACAAGATAACTGACCTGTTATAGTAGTGTAGATGTCAGAACACTATACTATCACAAGATAACTGACCTGTTATAGTAGTGTAGATGTCAGAACACTATCACCAGATAACTGACCTGTTATAGTAGTGTAGATGTCAGAACACTATACTATCACCAGATAACTGACCTGTGACAGTAGTGTAGATGTCAGAACACTATACTATCACCAGATAACTGACCTGTTATAGTAGTGTAGATGTCAGAACACTATACTATCACCAGATAACTGACCTGTTATAGTAGTGTAGATGTCAGAACACTATCACCAGAAAACTGACCTGTTATAGTAGTGTAGATGTCAGAACACGATACTATCACCAGATAACTGACCTGTTATTGTAGTGTAGATGTCAGAACACTATAATATCACCAGATAACTGACCTGTTATAGTAGTGTAGATGTCAGAACTATACTATCACCAGATAACTGACCTGTTATAGTAGTGTAGATGTCAGATCACTATACTATCACCAGATAACTGACATGTTATGGTAGTGTAGATGTCAGAACACTATACTATCACCAGATAACTGACCTGTTATAGTAGTGTAGATGTCAGAACACTATACTATCACCAGATAAATGACCTGTTATAGTAGTGTAGATGTCAGAACACTATAATATCACCAGATAACTGACCTGTTATAGTAGTGTAGATGTCAGAACACTATACAATCACCAGATAACTGAGCTGTTTTAGTAGTGTAGATGTCAGAACACTATCACCAGATAACTGACCTGTTATAGTAGTGTAGATGTCAGGACACTATACTATCACCAGATAACTGACATGTTATAGTAGTGTAGATGTCAGATCACTATACTATCACCAGATAACTGACATGTTATAGTAGTGTAGATGTCAGAACACGATACTATCACCAGATAACTGACCTGTTATTGTAGTGTAGATGTCAGAACACTATAATATCACCAGATAACTGACCTGTTATAGTAGTGTAGATGTCAGAACTATACTATCACCAGATAACTGACCTGTTATAGTAGTGTAGATGTCAGAACAATATCACCAGATAACTGACATGTTATAGTAGTGTAGATGTCAGAACACGATACTATCACCAGATAACTGACCTGTTATAGTAGTGTAGATGTCAGAACTATACTATCACCAGATAACTGACCTGTTATAGTAGTGTAGATGTCAGATCACTATACTATCAACAGATAACTGACATGTTATAGTAGTGTAGATGTCAGAACACTATACTATCACCAGATAACTGACCTGTTATAGTAGTGTAGATGTCAGAACACTATACTATCACCAGATAAATGACCTGTTATAGTAGTTTAGATGTCAGAACACTATCACCAGATAACTGACATGTTATAGTAGTGTAGATGTCAGAACACGATACTATCACCAGATAACTGACCTGTTATAGTAGTGTAGATGTCAGAACTATACTATCACCAGATAACTGACCTGTTATAGTAGTGTAGATGTCAGAACACTGTACTATCACCAGATAACTGACCTGTTATAGTAGTGTAGATGTCAGAACACTATACTATCACCAGATAACTGACCTATTATAGTAGTATAGATGTCAGAACACTATACTATCACTAGATAACTGACCTGTTATAGTAGTGTAGATGTCAGAACACAATCACCAGATAACTGACCTGTTATATTAGTGTAGATGTCAGAACACTATACTATCAGGAGATAACTGACCTGTTATAGTAGTGTAGATGTCAGAACACTATACTATCAGGAGATAACTGACCTGTTATAGTAGTGTAGATGTCAGAACACTATACTATCAGGAGATAACTGACCTGGTATAGTAGTGTAGATGTCAGAACACTATACTATCACCAGATAACTGACCTGTTATAGTAGTGTAGATGTCAGAACACTATACTATCACAAGATAACTGACCTGTTATAGTAGTGTAGATGTCAGAACACTATACTATCACCAGATAACTGACATGTTATGGTAGTGTAGATGTCAGAACACTATACTATCACCAGATAACTGACCTGTTATAGTAGTGTAGATGTCAGAACACTATACTATCACAAGATAACTGACCTGTTATAGTAGTGTAGATGTCAGAACACTATACTATCACCAGATAACTGACCTGTTACAGTAGTGTAGATGTCAGAACACTATACTATCACCAGATAACTGACCTGTTATAGTAGTGTAGATGTCAGAACACTATACTATCACCAGATAACTGACCTGTTATAGTAGTGTAGATGTCAGAACACGATACTATCACCAGATAACTGACCTGTTATTGTAGTGTAGATGTCAGAACACTATACTATCACTAGATAACTGACATGTTATAGTAGTGTAGATGTCAGAACTATACTATCACCAGATAACTGACCTGTTATAGTAGTGTAGATGTCAGATCACTATACTATCACCAGATAACTGACATGTTATAGTAGTGTAGATGTCAGAACACTATACTATCACCAGATAACTGACCTGTTATAGTAGTGTAGATGTCAGAACACTATACTATCAGGAGATAACTGACCTGGTATAGTAGTGTAGATGTCAGAACACTATACTATCAGGAGATAACTGACCTGTTATAGTAGTGTAGATGTCAGAACACTATACTATCAGGAGATAACTGACCTGGTATAGTAGTGTAGATGTCAGAACCCTATACTATCACCAGATAACTGACCTGTTATAGTAGTGTAGATGTCAGAACACTATACTATCACAAGATAACTGACCTGTTATAGTAGTGTAGATGTCAGAACACTATACTATCACCAGATAACTGACATGTTATGGTAGTGTAGATGTCAGAACACTATACTATCACCAGATAACTGACCTGTTATAGTAGTGTAGATGTCAGAACACTATACTATCACCAGATAACTGACCTGTTATAGTAGTGTAGATGTCAGAACACTATACTATCACAAGATAACTGACCTGTTATAGTAGTGTAGATGTCAGAACACTATACTATCACAAGATAACTGACCTGTTATAGTAGTGTAGATGTCAGAACACTATACTATCACAAGATAACTGACCTGTTATAGTAGTGTAGATGTCAGAACACTATCACCAGATAACTGACCTGTTATAGTAGTGTAGATGTCAGAACACTATACTATCACCAGATAACTGACCTGTGACAGTAGTGTAGATGTCAGAACACTATACTATCACCAGATAACTGACCTGTTATAGTAGTGTAGATGTCAGAACACTATACTATCACCAGATAACTGACCTGTTATAGTAGTGTAGATGTCAGAACACTATCACCAGAAAACTGACCTGTTATAGTAGTGTAGATGTCAGAACACGATACTATCACCAGATAACTGACCTGTTATTGTAGTGTAGATGTCAGAACACTATAATATCACCAGATAACTGACCTGTTATAGTAGTGTAGATGTCAGAACTATACTATCACCAGATAACTGACCTGTTATAGTAGTGTAGATGTCAGATCACTATACTATCACCAGATAACTGACATGTTATAGTAGTGTAGATGTCAGAACACTATACTATCACCAGATAACTGACCTGTTATAGTAGTGTAGATGTCAGAACACTATACTATCACCAGATAAATGACCTGTTATAGTAGTGTAGATGTCAGAACACTATAATATCACCAGATAACTGACCTGTTATAGTAGTGTAGATGTCAGAACACTATACAATCACCAGATAACTGAGCTGTTTTAGTAGTGTAGATGTCAGAACACTATCACCAGATAACTGACCTGTTATAGTAGTGTAGATGTCAGGACACTATACTATCACCAGATAACTGACATGTTATAGTAGTGTAGATGTCAGATCACTATACTATCACCAGATAACTGACATGTTATAGTAGTGTAGATGTCAGAACACGATACTATCACCAGATAACTGACCTGTTATTGTAGTGTAGATGTCAGAACACTATAATATCACCAGATAACTGACCTGTTATAGTAGTGTAGATGTCAGAACTATACTATCACCAGATAACTGACCTGCTATAGTAGTGTAGATGTCAGAACACTATCACCAGATAACTGACATGTTATAGTAGTGTAGATGTCAGAACACGATACTATCACCAGATAACTGACCTGTTATAGTAGTGTAGATGTCAGAACTATACTATCACCAGATAACTGACCTGTTATAGTAGTGTAGATGTCAGATCACTATACTATCAACAGATAACTGACATGTTATAGTAGTGTAGATGTCAGAACACTATACTATCACCAGATAACTGACCTGTTATAGTAGTTTAGATGTCAGAACACTATACTATCACCAGATAAATGACCTGTTATAGTAGTTTAGATGTCAGAACACTATCACCAGATAACTGACATGTTATAGTAGTGTAGATGTCAGAACACGATACTATCACCAGATAACTGACCTGTTATAGTAGTGTAGATGTCAGAACTATACTATCACCAGATAACTGACCTGTTATAGTAGTGTAGATGTCAGATCACTATACTATCACCAGATAACTGACATGTTATAGTAGTGTAGATGTCAGAACACTATACTATCACCAGATAACTGACCTGTTATAGTAGTGTAGATGTCAGAACACTATACTATCACCAGATAAATGACCTGTTATAGTAGTGTAGATGTCAGAACACTATAATATCACCAGATAACTGACCTGTTATAGTAGTGTAGATGTCAGAACACTATACTATCACAAGATAACTGACCTGTTATAGTAGTGTAGATGTCAGAACACTATACTATCACCAGATAACTGACATGTTATGGTAGTGTAGATGTCAGAACACTATACTATCACCAGATAACTGACCTGTTATAGTAGTGTAGATGTCAGAACACTATACTATCACCAGATAAATGACCTGTTATAGTAGTGTAGATGTCAGAACACTATAATATCACCAGATAACTGACCTGTTATAGTAGTGTAGATGTCAGAACACTATACAATCACCAGATAACTGAGCTGTTTTAGTAGTGTAGATGTCAGAACACTATCACCAGATAACTGACCTGTTATAGTAGTGTAGATGTCAGGACACTATACTATCACCAGATAACTGACATGTTATAGTAGTGTAGATGTCAGATCACTATACTATCACCAGATAACTGACATGTTATAGTAGTGTAGATGTCAGAACTATACTATCACCAGATAACTGACCTGTTATAGTAGTGTAGATGTCAGAACAATATCACCAGATAACTGACATGTTATAGTAGTGTAGATGTCAGAACACGATACTATCACCAGATAACTGACCTGTTATAGTAGTGTAGATGTCAGAACTATACTATCACCAGATAACTGACCTGTTATAGTAGTGTAGATGTCAGATCACTATACTATCAACAGATAACTGACATGTTATAGTAGTGTAGATGTCAGAACACTATACTATCACCAGATAACTGACCTGTTATAGTAGTGTAGATGTCAGAACACTATACTATCACCAGATAAATGACCTGTTATAGTAGTTTAGATGTCAGAACACTATCACCAGATAACTGACATGTTATAGTAGTGTAGATGTCAGAACACGATACTATCACCAGATAACTGACCTGTTATAGTAGTGTAGATGTCAGAACTATACTATCACCAGATAACTGACCTGTTATAGTAGTGTAGATGTCAGATCACTATACGATCACCAGATAACTGACATGTTATAGTAGTGTAGATGTCAGAACACTATACTATCACCAGATAACTGACCTGTTATAGTAGTGTAGATGTCAGAACACTATACTATCACCAGATAACTGACATGTTATGGTAGTGTAGATGTCAGAACACTATACTATCACCAGATAACTGACCTGTTATAGTAGTGTAGATGTCAGAACACTATACTATCACCAGATAACTGACCTGTTATAGTAGTGTAGATGTCAGAACACTATACTATCACAAGATAACTGACCTGTTATAGTAGTGTAGATGTCAGAACACTATCACCAGATAACTGACCTGTTATAGTAGTGTAGATGTCAGAACACTATACTATCTCCAGATAACTGACCTGTTACAGTAGTGTAGATGTCAGAACACTATACTATCACCAGATAACTGACCTGTTATAGTAGTGTAGATGTCAGAACACTATACTATCACCAGATAACTGACCTGTTATAGTAGTGTAGATGTCAGAACACTATCACCAGAAAACTGACCTGTTATAGTAGTGTAGATGTCAGAACACGATACTATCACCAGATAACTGACCTGTTATTGTAGTGTAGATGTCAGAACACTATAATATCACCAGATAACTGACCTGTTATAGTAGTGTAGATGTCAGAACTATACTATCACCAGATAACTGACCTGTTATAGTAGTGTAGATGTCAGATCACTATACTATCACCAGATAACTGACATGTTATAGTAGTGTAGATGTCAGAACACTATACTATCACCAGATAACTGACCTGTTATAGTAGTGTAGATGTCAGAACACTATACTATCACCAGATAAATGACCTGTTATAGTAGTTTAGATGTCAGAACACTATCACCAGATAACTGACATGTTATAGTAGTGTAGATGTCAGAACACGATACTATCACCAGATAACTGACCTGTTATAGTAGTGTAGATGTCAGAACTATACTATCACCAGATAACTGACCTGTTATAGTAGTGTAGATGTCAGAACACTATACTATCACCAGATAACTGACATGTTATGGTAGTGTAGATGTCAGAACACTATACTATCACCAGATAACTGACCTGTTATAGTAGTGTAGATGTCAGAACACTATACTATCACCAGATAACTGACCTGTTATAGTAGTGTAGATGTCAGAACACTATACTATCACAAGATAACTGACCTGTTATAGTAGTGTAGATGTCAGAACACTATCACCAGATAACTGACCTGTTATAGTAGTGTAGATGTCAGAACACTATACTATCTCCAGATAACTGACCTGTTACAGTAGTGTAGATGTCAGAACACTATACTATCACCAGATAACTGACCTGTTATAGTAGTGTAGATGTCAGAACACTATACTATCACCAGATAACTGACCTGTTATAGTAGTGTAGATGTCAGAACACTATCACCAGAAAACTGACCTGTTATAGTAGTGTAGATGTCAGAACACGATACTATCACCAGATAACTGACCTGTTATTGTAGTGTAGATGTCAGAACACTATAATATCACCAGATAACTGACCTGTTATAGTAGTGTAGATGTCAGAACTATACTATCACCAGATAACTGACCTGTTATAGTAGTGTAGATGTCAGATCACTATACTATCACCAGATAACTGACATGTTATAGTAGTGTAGATGTCAGAACACTATACTATCACCAGATAACTGACCTGTTATAGTAGTGTAGATGTCAGAACACTATACTATCACCAGATAAATGACCTGTTATAGTAGTTTAGATGTCAGAACACTATCACCAGATAACTGACATGTTATAGTAGTGTAGATGTCAGAACACGATACTATCACCAGATAACTGACCTGTTATAGTAGTGTAGATGTCAGAACTATACTATCACCAGATAACTGACCTGTTATAGTAGTGTAGATGTCAGATCACTATACTATCACCAGATAACTGACATGTTATAGTAGTGTAGATGTCAGAACACTATACTATCACCAGATAACTGACCTGTTATAGTAGTGTAGATGTCAGAACACTATACTTTCACCAGATAAATGACCTGTTATAGTAGTGTAGATGTCAGAACACTATAATATCACCAGATAACTGACCTGTTATAGTAGTGTAGATGTCAGAACACTATACTATCACAAGATAACTGACCTGTTATAGTAGTGTAGATGTCAGAACACTATACTATCACCAGATAACTGACATGTTATGGTAGTGTAGATGTCAGAACACTATACTATCACCAGATAACTGACCTGTTATAGTAGTGTAGATGTCAGAACACTATACTATCACCAGATAAATGACCTGTTATAGTAGTGTAGATGTCAGAACACTATAATATCACCAGATAACTGACCTGTTATAGTAGTGTAGATGTCAGAACACTATACAATCACCAGATAACTGAGCTGTTTTAGTAGTGTAGATGTCAGAACACTATCACCAGATAACTGACCTGTTATAGTAGTGTAGATGTCAGGACACTATACTATCACCAGATAACTGACATGTTATAGTAGTGTAGATGTCAGATCACTATACTATCACCAGATAACTGACATGTTATAGTAGTGTAGATGTCAGAACACGATACTATCACCAGATAACTGACCTGTTATTGTAGTGTAGATGTCAGAACACTATAATATCACCAGATAACTGACCTGTTATAGTAGTGTAGATGTCAGAACTATACTATCACCAGATAACTGACCTGTTATAGTAGTGTAGATGTCAGAACAATATCACCAGATAACTGACATGTTATAGTAGTGTAGATGTCAGAACACGATACTATCACCAGATAACTGACCTGTTATAGTAGTGTAGATGTCAGAACTATACTATCACCAGATAACTGACCTGTTATAGTAGTGTAGATGTCAGATCACTATACTATCAACAGATAACTGACATGTTATAGTAGTGTAGATGTCAGAACACTATACTATCACCAGATAACTGACCTGTTATAGTAGTGTAGATGTCAGAACACTATACTATCACCAGATAAATGACCTGTTATAGTAGTTTAGATGTCAGAACACTATCACCAGATAACTGACATGTTATAGTAGTGTAGATGTCAGAACACGATACTATCACCAGATAACTGACCTGTTATAGTAGTGTAGATGTCAGAACTATACTATCACCAGATAACTGACCTGTTATAGTAGTGTAGATGTCAGATCACTATACGATCACCAGATAACTGACATGTTATAGTAGTGTAGATGTCAGAACACTATACTATCACCAGATAACTGACCTGTTATAGTAGTGTAGATGTCAGAACACTATACTATCACCAGATAAATGACCTGTTATAGTAGTGTAGATGTCAGAACACTATACTATCACCAGATAACTGACCTGTTATAGTAGTGTAGATGTCAGAACACTATACTATCACAAGATAACTGACCTGTTATAGTAGTGTAGATGTCAGAACACTATACTATCACCAGATAACTGACATGTTATGGTAGTGTAGATGTCAGAACACTATACTATCACCAGATAACTGACCTGTTATAGTAGTGTAGATGTCAGAACACTATACTATCACCAGATAACTGACCTGTTATAGTAGTGTAGATGTCAGAACACTATACTATCACAAGATAACTGACCTGTTATAGTAGTGTAGATGTCAGAACACTATACTATCACAAGATAACTGACCTGTTATAGTAGTGTAGATGTCAGAACACTATCACCAGATAACTGACCTGTTATAGTAGTGTAGATGTCAGAACACTATACTATCTCCAGATAACTGACCTGTTACAGTAGTGTAGATGTCAGAACACTATACTATCACCAGATAACTGACCTGTTATAGTAGTGTAGATGTCAGAACACTATACTATCACCAGATAACTGACCTGTTATAGTAGTGTAGATGTCAGAACACTATCACCAGAAAACTGACCTGTTATAGTAGTGTAGATGTCAGAACACGATACTATCACCAGATAACTGACCTGTTATTGTAGTGTAGATGTCAGAACACTATAATATCACCAGATAACTGACCTGTTATAGTAGTGTAGATGTCAGAACTATACTATCACCAGATAACTGACCTGTTATAGTAGTGTAGATGTCAGATCACTATACTATCACCAGATAACTGACCTGTTATAGTAGTGTAGATGTCAGAACACTATACTATCACCAGATAACTGACCTGTTATAGTAGTGTAGATGTCAGAACACTATACTATCACCAGATAAATGACCTGTTATAGTAGTGTAGATGTCAGAACACTATAATATCACCAGATAACTGACCTGTTATAGTAGTGTAGATGTCAGAACACTATACAATCACCAGATAACTGAGCTGTTTTAGTAGTGTAGATGTCAGAACACTATCACCAGATAACTGACCTGTTATAGTGGTATAGATGTCAGGACACTATACTATCACCAGATAACTGACATGTTATAGTAGTGTAGATGTCAGAACACTATACTATCACAAGATAACTGACCTGTTATAGTAGTGTAGATGTCAGAACACTATCACCAGATAACTGACCTGTTATAGTAGTGTAGATGTCAGAACACTATACTATCACAAGATAACTGACCTGTTACAGTAGTGTAGATGTCAGAACACTATACTATCACAAGATAACTGACCTGTTACAGTAGTGTAGATGTCAGAACACTATACTATCACCAGATAACTGACCTGTTATAGTAGTGTAGATGTCAGAACACTATACTATCACCAGAAAACTGACCTGTTATAGTAGTGTAGATGTCAGAACACTATCACCAGAAAACTGACCTGTTATAGTAGTGTAGATGTCAGAACACGATACTATCACCAGATAACTGACCTGTTATTGTAGTGTAGATGTCAGAACACTATAATATCACCAGATAACTGACCTGTTATAGTAGTGTAGATGTCAGAACTATACTATCACCAGATAACTGACCTGTTATAGTAGTGTAGATGTCAGATCACTATACTATCACCAGATAACTGACATGTTATAGTAGTGTAGATGTCAGAACACTATACTATCACCAGATAACTGACCTGTTATAGTAGTGTAGATGTCAGAACACTATACTATCACCAGATAAATGACCTGTTATAGTAGTGTAGATGTCAGAACACTATAATATCACCAGATAACTGACCTGTTAAAATTCGTGTAGATGTCAGAACACTATACAATCACCAGATAACTGAGCTGTTTTAGTAGTGTAGATGTCAGAACACTATCACCAGATAACTGACCTGTTATAGTAGTGTAGATGTCAGGACACTATACTATCACCAGATAACTGACCTGTTATAGTAGTGTAGATGTCAGAACACTATACTATCACAAGATAACTGACCTGTTATAGTAGTGTAGATGTCAGAACACTATACTATCACCAGATAACTGACATGTTATGGTAGTGTAGATGTCAGAACACTATACTATCACCAGATAACTGACCTGTTATAGTAGTGTAGATGTCAGAACACTATACTATCACCAGATAACTGACCTGTTATAGTAGTGTAGATGTCAGAACACTATACTATCACAAGATAACTGACCTGTTATAGTAGTGTAGATGTCAGAACACTATCACAAGATAACTGACCTGTTATAGTAGTGTAGATGTCAGAACACTATACTATCACCAGATGACTGACCTGTTACAGTAGTGTAGATGTCAGAACACTATACTATCACCAGATAACTGACCTGTTATAGTAGTGTAGATGTCAGAACACTATACTATCACCAGATAACTGACCTGTTATAGTAGTGTAGATGTCAGAACACTATCACCAGAAAACTGACCTGTTATAGTAGTGTAGATGTCAGAACACGATACTATCACCAGATAACTGACCTGTTATTGTAGTGTAGATGTCAGAACACTATAATATCACCAGATAACTGACCTGTTATAGTAGTGAGATGTCAGAACTATACTATCACCAGATAACTGACCTGTTATAGTAGTGTAGATGTCAGATCACTATACTATCACCAGATAACTGATCTATTACAGTAGTGTAGATGTCAGAACACTATACTATCACTAGATAACTGACATGTTATAGTAGTGTAGATGTCAGAACTATACTATCACCAGATAACTGACCTGTTATAGTAGTGTAGATGTCAGATCACTATACTATCACCAGATAACTGACATGTTATAGTAGTGTAGATGTCAGAACACTATACTATCACCAGATAACTGACCTGTTATAGTAGTGTAGATGTCAGAACACTATACTATCACTAGATAACTGACATGTTATAGTAGTGTAGATGTCAGAACTATACTATCACCAGATAACTGACCTGTTATAGTAGTGTAGATGTCAGATCACTATACTATCACCAGATAACTGACATGTTATAGTAGTGTAGATGTCAGAACACTATACTATCACCAGATAACTGACCTGTTATAGTAGTGTAGATGTCAGAACACTATACTATCACCAGATAACTGACCTGGTATAGTAGTGTAGATGTCAGAACACTATACTATCACCAGATAACTGACCTGTTATAGTAGTGTAGATGTCAGAACACTATTCTATCACCAGATAACTGACCTGGTATAGTAGTGTAGATGTCAGAACACTGTACTATCACCAGATAACTGACCTGTTATAGTAGTGTAGATGTCAAAACACTATACTATCACCAGATAACTGACCTATTATAGTAGTATAGATGTCAGAACACTATACTATCACTAGATAACTGACCTGTTATAGTAGTGTAGATGTCAGAACACAATCACCAGATAACTGACCTGTTATATTAGTGTAGATGTCAGAACACTATACTATCAGGAGATAACTGACCTGTTATAGTAGCGTAGATGTCAGAACACTATACTATCAGGAGATAACTGACCTGTTATAGTAGTGTAGATGTCAGAACACTATACTATCAGGAGATAACTGACCTGGTATAGTAGTGTAGATGTCAGAACCCTATACTATCACCAGATAACTGACCTGTTATAGTAGTGTAGATGTCAGAACACTATACTATCACAAGATAACTGACCTGTTATAGTAGTGTAGATGTCAGAACACTATACTATCAACAGATAACTGACATGTTATGGTAGTGTAGATGTCAGAACACTATACTATCACCAGATAACTGACCTGTTATAGTAGTGTAGATGTCAGAACACTATACTATCACAAGATAACTGACCTGTTATAGTAGTGTAGATGTCAGAACACTATACTATCACAAGATAACTGACCTGTTATAGTAGTGTAGATGTCAGGACACTATACTATCACCAGATAACTGACCTGTTATAGTAGTGTAGATGTCAGAACATTATACTATCACGAGATAACTGACCTGTTATAGTAGTGTAGATGTCAGAACACTATCACCAGATAACTGACCTGTTATAGTAGTGTAGATGTCAGAACACTATACTATCACCAGATAACTGACCTGTTACAGTAGTGTAGATGTCAGAACACTATACTATCACCAGATAACTGACCTGTTATAGTAGTGTAGATGTCATAACACTATACTATCACCAGATAACTGACCTGTTATAGTAGTGTAGATGTCAGAACACTATCACCAGAAAACTGACCTTTTATAGTAGTGTAGATGTCAGAACACGATACTATCACCAGATAACTGACCTGTTATTGTAGTGTAGATGTCAGAACACTATAATATCACCAGATAACTGACCTGTTATAGTAGTGTAGATGTCAGAACTATACTATCACCAGATAACTGACCTGTTATAGTAGTGTAGATGTCAGATCACTATACTATCACCAGATAACTGACATGTTATAGTAGTGTAGATGTCAGAACACTATACTATCACCAGATAAATGACCTGTTATAGTAGTGTAGATGTCAGAACACTATAATATCACCAGATAACTGACCTGTTATAGTAGTGTAGATGTCAGAACACTATACAATCACCAGATAACTGAGCTGTTTTAGTAGTGTAGATGTCAGAACTATACTATCACCAGATAACTGACCTGCTATAGTAGTGTAGATGTCAGAACACTATCACCAGATAACTGACATGTTATAGTAGTGTAGATGTCAGAACACGATACTATCACCAGATAACTGACCTGTTATAGTAGTGTAGATGTCAGAACTATACTATCACCAGATAACTGACCTGTTATAGTAGTGTAGATGTCAGATCACTATACTATCAACAGATAACTGACATGTTATAGTAGTGTAGATGTCAGAACACTATACTATCACCAGATAACTGACCTGTTATAGTAGTGTAGATGTCAGAATACTATACTATCACCAGATAAATGACCTGTTATAGTAGTTTAGATGTCAGAACACTATCACCAGATAACTGACATGTTATAGTAGTGTAGATGTCAGAACACGATACTATCACCAGATAACTGACCTGTTATAGTAGTGTAGATGTCAGAACTATACTATCACCAGATAACTGACCTGTTATAGTAGTGTAGATGTCAGATCACTATACTATCACCAGATAACTGACATGTTATAGTAGTGTAGATGTCAGAACACTATACTATCACCAGATAACTGACCTGTTATAGTAGTGTAGATGTCAGAACACTATACTATCACCAGATAAATGACCTGTTATAGTAGTGTAGATGTCAGAACACTATAATATCACCAGATAACTGACCTGTTATAGTAGTGTAGATGTCAGAACACTATACTATCACAAGATAACTGACCTGTTATAGTAGTGTAGATGTCAGAACACTATACTATCACCAGATAACTGACATGTTATGGTAGTGTAGATGTCAGAACACTATACTATCACCAGATAACTGACCTGTTATAGTAGTGTAGATGTCAGAACACTATAATATCACCAGATAACTGACCTGTTATAGTAGTGTAGATGTCAGAACACTATACTATCACCAGATAACTGACATGTTATGGTAGTGTAGATGTCAGAACACAATACTATCACCAGATAACTGACCTGGTATAGTAGTGTAAATGTCAGAACACTATACTATCACCAGATAACTGACCTGGTATAGTAGTGTAGATGTCAGAACACTATACTATCACCAGATAAATGACCTGTTATAGTAGTGTAGATGTCAGAACACTATACTATCACCAGATAACTGACATGTTATGGTAGTGTAGATGTCAGAACACTATACTATCACCAGATAACTGACCTGGTATAGTAGTGTAGATGTCAGAACACTATACTATCACCAGATAACTGAGCTGTTTTAGTAGTGTAGATGTCAGAACACTATCACCAGATAACTGACCTGTTATAGTAGTGTAGATGTCAGGACACTATACTATCACCAGATAACTGACATGTTATAGTAGTGTAGATGTCAGAACACTATACTATCACCAGATAACTGACCTGTTATAGTAGTGTAGATGTCAGAACACTATACTATCACCAGATAAATGACCTGTTATAGTAGTTTAGATGTCAGAACACTATCACCAGATAACTGACCTGTTATAGTAGTGTAGATGTCAGAACACGATACTATCACCAGATAACTGACCTGTTATAGTAGTGTAGATGTCAGAACTATACTATCACCAGATAACTGACCTGTTATAGTAGTGTAGATGTCAGATCACTATACGATCACCAGATAACTGACATGTTATAGTAGTGTAGATGTCAGAACACTATACTATCACCAGATAACTGACCTGTTATAGTAGTGTAGATGTCAGAACACTATACTATCACCAGATAAATGACCTGTTATAGTAGTGTAGATGTCAGAACACTATAATATCACCAGATAACTGACCTGTTATAGTAGTGTAGATGTCAGAACACTATACTATCACAAGATAACTGACCTGTTATAGTAGTGTAGATGTCAGAACACTATACTATCACCAGATAACTGACCTGTTATAGTAGTGTAGATGTCAGAACACTATACTATCACCAGATAACTGACCTGTTATAGTAGTGTAGATGTCAGAACACTATACTATCACAAGATAACTGACCTGTTATAGTAGTGTAGATGTCAGAACACTATACTATCACAAGATAACTGACCTGTTATAGTAGTGTAGATGTCAGAACACTATCACCAGATAACTGACCTGTTATAGTAGTGTAGATGTCAGAACACTATACTATCACCAGATAACTGACCTGTTACAGTAGTGTAGATGTCAGAACACTATACTATCACCAGATAACTGACCTGTTATAGTAGTGTAGATGTCAGAACACTATACTATCACCAGATAACTGACCTGTTATAGTAGTGTAGATGTCAGAACACTATCACCAGAAAACTGACCTGTTATAGTAGTGTAGATGTCAGAACACGATACTATCACCAGATAACTGACCTGTTATTGTAGTGTATATGTCAGAACACTATAATATCACCAGATAACTGACCTGTTATAGTAGTGTAGATGTCAGAACTATACTATCACCAGATAACTGACCTGTTATAGTAGTGTAGATGTTAGATCACTATACTATCACCAGATAACTGACATGTTATAGTAGTGTAGATGTCAGAACACTATACTATCACCAGATAACTGACCTGTTATAGTAGTGTAGATGTCAGAACACTATACTATCACCAGATAAATGACCTGTTATAGTAGTGTAGATGTCAGAACACTATCACCAGATAACTGACCTGTTATAGTAGTGTAAATGTCAGGACACTATACTATCACCAGATAACTGACATGTTATAGTAGTGTAGATGTCAGATCACTATACTATCACCAGATAACTGACATGTTATAGTAGTGTAGATGTCAGAACACGATACTATCACCAGATAACTGACCTGTTATTGTAGTGTAGATGTCAGAACACTATAATATCACCAGATAACTGACCTGTTATAGTAGTGTAGATGTCAGAACTATACTATCACCAGATAACTGACCTGTTACAGTAGTGTAGATGTCAGAACACTATCACCAGATAACTGACATGTTATAGTAGTGTAGATGTCAGAACACTATACTATCACCAGATAAATGACCTGTTATAGTAGTTTAGATGTCAGAACACTATCACCAGATAACTGACATGTTATAGTAGTGTAGATGTCAGAACACGATACTATCACCAGATAACTGACCTGTTATAGTAGTGTAGATGTCAGAACTATACTATCACCAGATAACTGACCTGTTATAGTAGTGTAGATGTCAGATCACTATACTATCACCAGATAACTGACATGTTATAGTAGTGTAGATGTCAGAACACTATACTATCACCAGATAACTGACCTGTTATAGTAGTGTAGATGTCAGAACACTATACTATCACCAGATAAATGACCTGTTATAGTAGTGTAGATGTCAGAACACTATAATATCACCAGATAACTGACCTGTTATAGTAGTGTAGATGTCAGAACACTATACTATCACCAGATAACTGACCTGTTATAGTAGTGTAGATGTCAGAACACTATTCTATCACCAGATAACTGACCTGTTATAGTAGTGTAGATGTCAGAAAACTATTCTATCACCAGATAACTGACCTGTTATAGTAGTGTAGATGTCAGAACACTATACTATCACCAGATAACTGACCTGGTATAGTAGTGTAGATGTCAGAACACTATACTATCACCAGATAACTGACCTGTTATAGTAGTGTAGATGTCAGAACACTATACTATCACAAGATAACTGACCTGTTATAGTAGTGTAGATGTCAGAACACTATACTATCACCAGATAACTGACATGTTATGGTAGTGTAGATGTCAGAACACTATACTATCACCAGATAACTGACCTGTTATAGTAGTGTAGATGTCAGAACACTATACTATCACAAGATAACTGACCTGTTATAGTAGTGTAGATGTCAGAACACTATCACCAGATAACTGACCTGTTATAGTAGTGTAGATGTCAGAACACTATACTATCACCAGATAACTGACCTGTTATAGTAGTGTAAATGTCAGAACACTATACTATCACCAGATAACTGACCTGTTATAGTAGTGTAGATGTCAGAACACTATCACCAGATAACTGACCTGTTATAGTAGTGTAGATGTCAGATCACTATACTATCACCAGATAACTGACCTGTTATAGTAGTGTAGATGTCAGAACACGATACTATCACCAGATAACTGACCTGTTATTGTAGTGTAGATGTCAGAACACTATAATATCACCAGGTAACTGACCTGTTATAGTAGTGTAGATGTCAGAACTATACTATCACCAGATAACTGAGCTGTTTTAGTAGTGTAGATGTCAGAACACTATCACCAGATAACTGACCTGTTATAGTAGTGTAGATGTCAGGACACTATACTATCACCAGATAACTGACCTGTTATAGTAGTGTAGATGTCAGGACACTATACTATCACCAGATAAATGACCTGTTATAGTAGTGTAGATGTCAGAACACTATACTATCACCAGATAAATGACCTGTTATAGTAGTGTAGATGTCAGAACACTGTACTATCACCAGATAACTGACCTGTTATAGTAGTGTAGATGTCAGAACACTATACTATCACCAGATAAATGACCTGTTATAGTAGTGTAGATATCAGAACACTGTACTATCACCAGATAACTGACCTGTTATAGTAGTGTAGATGTCAGAACACTATACTATCACCAGATAACTGACCTGTTATAGTAGTGTAGATGTCAGAACACTATACTATCACCAGATAAATTACCTGTTATAGTAGTGTAGATGTCAGAACACTATAATATCACCAGATAACTGACCTGTTATAGTAGTGTAGATGTCAGAACACTATACTATCACCAGATAACTGACCTGGTATAGTAGTGTACATGTCAGAACACTATACTATCACCAGATAACTGACCTGTTATAGTAGTGTAGATGTCAGAACACTATTCTATCACCAGATAACTGACCTGGTATAGTAGTGTAGATGTCAGAACACTATACTATCACCAGATAACTGACCTGTTATAGTTGTGTAGATGTCAGAGCACTGTACTATCACCAGATAACTGACCTGTTATAGTAGTGTAGATGTCAGAACACTATACTATCACCAGATAACTGACCTATTATAGTAGTGTAGATGTCAGAACTATACTATCACCAGATAACTGACCTGTTATAGTAGTGTAGATGTTAGATCACTATACTATCACCAGATAACTGACATGTTATAGTAGTGTAGATGTCAGAACACTATACTATCACCAGATAACTGACCTGTTATAGTAGTGTAGATGTCAGAACACTATACTATCACCAGATAAATGACCTGTTATAGTAGTGTAGATGTCAGAACACTATCACCAGATAACTGACCTGTTATAGTAGTGTAAATGTCAGGACACTATACTATCACCAGATAACTGACATGTTATAGTAGTGTAGATGTCAGATCACTATACTATCACCAGATAACTGACATGTTATAGTAGTGTAGATGTCAGAACACGATACTATCACCAGATAACTGACCTGTTATTGTAGTGTAGATGTCAGAACACTATAATATCACCAGATAACTGACCTGTTATAGTAGTGTAGATGTCAGAACTATACTATCACCAGATAACTGACCTGTTACAGTAGTGTAGATGTCAGAACACTATCACCAGATAACTGACATGTTATAGTAGTGTAGATGTCAGAACACTATACTATCACCAGATAAATGACCTGTTATAGTAGTTTAGATGTCAGAACACTATCACCAGATAACTGACATGTTATAGTAGTGTAGATGTCAGAACATGATACTATCACCAGATAACTGACCTGTTATAGTAGTGTAGATGTCAGAACTATACTATCACCAGATAACTGACCTGTTATAGTAGTGTAGATGTCAGATCACTATACTATCACCAGATAACTGACATGTTATAGTAGTGTAGATGTCAGAACACTATACTATCACCAGATAACTGACCTGTTATAGTAGTGTAGATGTCAGAACACTATACTATCACCAGATAAATGACCTGTTATAGTAGTGTAGATGTCAGAACACTATAATATCACCAGATAACTGACCTGTTATAGTAGTGTAGATGTCAGAACACTATACTATCACCAGATAACTGACCTGTTATAGTAGTGTAGATGTCAGAACACTATTCTATCACCAGATAACTGACCTGTTATAGTAGTGTAGATGTCAGAAAACTATTCTATCACCAGATAACTGACCTGTTATAGTAGTGTAGATGTCAGAACACTATACTATCACCAGATAACTGACCTGGTATAGTAGTGTAGATGTCAGAACACTATACTATCACCAGATAACTGACCTGTTATAGTAGTGTAGATGTCAGAACACTATACTATCACAAGATAACTGACCTGTTATAGTAGTGTAGATGTCAGAACACTATACTATCACCAGATAACTGACATGTTATGGTAGTGTAGATGTCAGAACACTATACTATCACCAGATAACTGACCTGTTATAGTAGTGTAGATGTCAGAACACTATACTATCACAAGATAACTGACCTGTTATAGTAGTGTAGATGTCAGAACACTATCACCAGATAACTGACCTGTTATAGTAGTGTAGATGTCAGAACACTATACTATCACCAGATAACTGACCTGTTATAGTAGTGTAAATGTCAGAACACTATACTATCACCAGATAACTGACCTGTTATAGTAGTGTAGATGTCAGAACACTATCACCAGATAACTGACCTGTTATAGTAGTGTAGATGTCAGATCACTATACTATCACCAGATAACTGACCTGTTATAGTAGTGTAGATGTCAGAACACGATACTATCACCAGATAACTGACCTGTTATTGTAGTGTAGATGTCAGAACACTATAATATCACCAGGTAACTGACCTGTTATAGTAGTGTAGATGTCAGAACTATACTATCACCAGATAACTGAGCTGTTTTAGTAGTGTAGATGTCAGAACACTATCACCAGATAACTGACCTGTTATAGTAGTGTAGATGTCAGGACACTATACTATCACCAGATAACTGACCTGTTATAGTAGTGTAGATGTCAGGACACTATACTATCACCAGATAACTGACCTGTTATAGTAGTGTAGATGTCAGAACACTATACTATCACCAGATAAATGACCTGTTATAGTAGTGTAGATGTCAGAACACTATAATATCACCAGATAACTGACCTGTTATAGTAGTGTAGATGTCAGAACACTATACTATCACCAGATAACTGACCTGGTATAGTAGTGTACATGTCAGAACACTATACTATCACCAGATAACTGACCTGTTATAGTAGTGTAGATGTCAGAACACTATTCTATCACCAGATAACTGACCTGGTATAGTAGTGTAGATGTCAGAACACTATACTATCACCAGATAACTGACCTGTTATAGTTGTGTAGATGTCAGAGCACTGTACTATCACCAGATAACTGACCTGTTATAGTAGTGTAGATGTCAGAACACTATACTATCACCAGATAACTGACCTATTTTAGTAGTGTAGATGTCAGAACACTATACTATCACTAGATAACTGACCTGTTATAGTAGTGTAGATGTCGGAACACTATCACCAGATAACTGACCTGTTATAGTAGTGTAGATGTCAGAACACTATACTATCACCAGATAACTGACCTGGTATAGTAGTGTAGATGTCAGAACACTATACTATCACAAGATAACTGACTTGTTATAGTAGTGTAGATGTCAGAACACTATACTATCACCAGATAACTGATCTATTACAGTAGTGTAGATGTCAGAACACTATACTATCACTAGATAACTGACATGTTATAGTAGTGTAGATGTCAGAACTATACTATCACCAGATAACTGACCTGTTATAGTAGTGTAGATGTCAGATCACTATACTATCACCAGATAACTGACATGTTATAGTAGTGTAGATGTCAGAACACTATACTATCACCAGATAACTGACCTGTTATAGTAGTGTAGATGTCAGAACACTATACTATCACCAGATAAATGACCTGTTATAGTAGTGTAGATGTCAGAACACTATAATATCACCAGATAACTGACCTGTTATAGTAGTGTAGATGTCAGAACACTATACTATCACCAGATAACTGACCTGGTATAGTAGTGTAGATGTCAGAACACTATACTATCACCAGATAACTGACCTGTTATAGTAGTGTAGATGTCAGAACACTATTCTATCACCAGATAACTGACCTGGTATAGTAGTGTAGATGTCAGAACACTATACTATCACCAGATAACTGACCTGTTATAGTTGTGTAGATGTCAGAACACTGTACTATCACCAGATAACTGACCTGTTATAGTAGTGTAGATGTCAGAACACTATACTATCACCAGATAACTGACCTATTATAGTAGTATAGATGTCAGAACACTATACTATCACTAGATAACTGACCTGTTATAGTAGTGTAGATGTCAGAACACAATCACCAGATAACTGACCTGTTATATTAGTGTAGATGTCAGAACACTACACTATCAGGAGATAACTGACCTGTTATAGTAGTGTAGATGTCAGAACACTATACTATCAGGAGATAACTGACCTGTTATAGTAGTGTAGATGTCAGAACACTATACTATCAGGAGATAACTGACCTGGTATAGTAGTGTAGATGTCAGAACACTATACTATCACCAGATAACTGACCTGTTATAGTAGTGTAGATGTCAGAACACTATACTATCACAAGATAACTGACCTGTTATAGTAGTGTAGATGTCAGAACACTATACTATCACCAGATAACTGACATGTTATGGTAGTGTAGATGTCAGAACACTATACTATCACCAGATAACTGACCTGTTATAGTAGTGTAGATGTCAGAACACTATACTATCACCAGATAACTGACCTGGTATAGTAGTGTACATGTCAGAACACTATACTATCACCAGATAACTGACCTGTTATAGTAGTGTAAATGTCAGAACACTATTCTATCACCAGATAACTGACCTGGTATAGTAGTGTAGATGTCAGAACACTATACTATCACCAGATAACTGACCTGTTATAGTTGTGTAGATGTCAGAGCACTGTACTATCACCAGATAACTGACCTGTTATAGTAGTGTAGATGTCAGAACACTATACTATCACCAGATAACTGACCTATTATAGTAGTGTAGATGTCAGAACACTATACTATCACTAGATAACTGACCTGTTATAGTAGTGTAGATGTCGGGACACTATCACCAGATAACTGACCTGTTATATTAGTGTAGATGTCAGAACACTATACTATCAGGAGATAACTGACCTGTTATAGTAGTGTAGATGTCAGAACACTATACTATCAGGAGATAACTGACCTGTTATAGTAGTGTAGATGTCAGAACACTATACTATCACCAGATAACTGACCTGGTATAGTTGTGTAGATGTCAGAACACTATACTATCACAAGATAACTGACCTGTTATAGTAGTGTAGATGTCAGAACACTATACTATCACCAGATAACTGATCTATTACAGTAGTGTAGATGTCAGAACACTATACTATCACTAGATAACTGACATGTTATAGTAGTGTAGATGTCAGAACTATACTATCACCAGATAACTGACCTGTTATAGTAGTGTAGATGTCAGATCACTATACTATCACCAGATAACTGACATGTTATAGTAGTGTAGATGTCAGAACACTATACTATCACCAGATAACTGACCTGTTATAGTAGTGTAGATGTCAGAACACTATACTATCACCAGATAAATGACCTGTTATAGTAGTGTAGATGTCAGAACACTATAATATCACCAGATAACTGACCTGTTATAGTAGTGTAGATGTCAGAACACTATACTATCACCAGATAACTGACCTGGTATAGTAGTGTAGATGTCAGAACACTATACTATCACCAGATAACTGACCTGTTATAGTAGTGTAGATGTCAGAACACTATTCTATCACCAGATAACTGACCTGGTATAGTAGTGTAGATGTCAGAACACTATACTATCACCAGATAACTGACCTGTTATAGTTGTGTAGATGTCAGAACACTGTACTATCACCAGATAACTGACCTGTTATAGTAGTGTAGATGTCAGAACACTATACTATCACCAGATAACTGACCTATTATAGTAGTATAGATGTCAGAACACTATACTATCACTAGATAACTGACCTGTTATAGTAGTGTAGATGTCAGAACACAATCACCAGATAACTGACCTGTTACATTAGTGTAGATGTCAGAACACTATACTATCAGGAGATAACTGACCTGTTATAGTAGTGTAGATGTCAGAACACTATACTATCAGGAGATAACTGACCTGTTATAGTAGTGTAGATGTCAGAACACTATACTATCAGGAGATAACTGACCTGGTATAGTAGTGTAGATGTCAGAACACTATACTATCACCAGATAACTGACCTGTTATAGTAGTGTAGATGTCAGAACACTATACTATCACAAGATAACTGACCTGTTATAGTAGTGTAGATGTCAGAACACTATACTATCACCAGATAACTGACATGTTATGGTAGTGTAGATGTCAGAACACTATACTATCACCAGATAACTGACCTGTTATAGTAGTGTAGATGTCAGAACACTATACTATCACAGATAACTGACCTGTTATAGTAGTGTAGATGTCAGAACACTATACTATCACAAGATAACTGACCTGTTATAGTAGTGTAGATGTCAGAACACTATACTATCACAAGATAACTGACCTGTTATAGTAGTGTAGATGTCAGAACACTATCACCAGATAACTGACCTGTTATAGTAGTGTAGATGTCAGAACACTATACTATCACCAGATAACTGACCTGTTACAGTAGTGTAGATGTCAGAACACTATACTATCACCAGATAACTGACCTGTTATAGTAGTGTAGATGTCAGAACACTATCACCAGAAAACTGACCTGTTATAGTAGTATAGATGTCAGAACACGATACTATCACCAGATAACTGACCTGTTATTGTAGTGTAGATGTCAGAACACTATAATATCACCAGATAACTGACCTGTTATAGTAGTGTAGATGTCAGAACTATACTATCACCAGATAACTGACCTGTTATAGTAGTGTAGATGTCAGATCACTATACTATCACCAGATAACTGACATGTTATAGTAGTGTAGATGTCAGAACACTATACTATCACCAGATAACTGACCTGTTATAGTAGTGTAGATGTCAGAACACTATACTATCACCAGATAAATGACCTGTTATAGTAGTGTAGATGTCAGAACACTATAATATCACCAGATAACTGACCTGTTATAGTAGTGTAGATGTCAGAACACTATACAATCACCAGATAACTGAGCTGTTTTAGTAGTGTAGATGTCAGAACACTATCACCAGATAACTGACCTGTTATAGTAGTGTAGATGTCAGGACACTATACTATCACCAGATAACTGACATGTTATAGTAGTGTAGATGTCAGATCACTATACTATCACCAGATAACTGACATGTTATAGTAGTGTAGATGTCAGAACACGATACTATCACCAGATAACTGACCTGTTATTGTAGTGTAGATGTCAGAACACTATAATATCACCAGATAACTGACCTGTTATAGTAGTGTAGATGTCAGGACACTATACTATCACCAGATAACTGACATGTTATAGTAGTGTAGATGTCAGATCACTATACTATCACCAGATAACTGACATGTTATAGTAGTGTAGATGTCAGAACACGATACTATCACCAGATAACTGACCTGTTATTGTAGTGTAGATGTCAGAACACTATAATATCACCAGATAACTGACCTGTTATAGTAGTGTAGATGTCAGAACTATACTATCACCAGATAACTGACCTGTTATAGTAGTGTAGATGTCAGATCACTATACTATCACCAGATAACTGACATGTTATAGTAGTGTAGATGTCAGAACACTATACTATCACCAGATAACTGACCTGTTATAGTAGTGTAGATGTCAGAACACTATACTATCACCAGATAAATGACCTGTTATAGTAGTATAGATGTCAGAACACTATAATATCACCAGATAACTGACCTGTTATAGTAGTGTAGATGTCAGAACACTATACAATCACCAGATAACTGAGCTGTTTTAGTAGTGTAGATGTCAGAACACTATCACAAGATAACTGACCTGTTATAGTAGTGTAGATGTCAGAACACTATACTATCACAAGATAACTGACCTGTTATAGTAGTGTAGATGTCAGATCACTATACTATCACCAGATAACTGACCTGTTATAGTAGTGTAGATGTCAGAACTATACTATCACCAGATAACTGACCTGTTATAGTAGTGTAGATGTCAGAACACTATAATATCACCAGATAACTGACCTGTTATAGTAGTTTAGATGTCAGAACACTATACTATCACCAGATAACTGACCTGGTATAGTAGTGTAGATGTCAGAACACTATTCTATCACCAGATAACTGACCTGTTATAGTAGTGTAGATGTCAGAACACTATACTATCACAAGATAACTGACCTGTTATAGTAGTGTAGATGTCAGAACACTATACTATCACAAGATAACTGACCTGTTATAGTAGTGTAGATGTCAGATCACTATACTATCACCAGATAACTGACATGTTATAGTAGTGTAGATGTCAGATCACTATACTATCACCAGATAACTGATCTGTTATAGTATTGTAGATGTCAGAACACTATACTATCACCAGATAAATGACCTGTTATAGTAGTGTAGATGTCAGAACACTATAATATCACCAGATAACTGACCTGTTATAGTAGTGTAGATGTCAGAACACTATACTATCACCAGATAACTGACCTATTATAGTAGTATAGATGTCAGAACACTATAATATCACTAGATAACTGACCTGTTATAGTAGTGTAGATGTCAGAACACAATCACCAGATAACTGACCTGTTATATTAGTGTAGATGTCAGAACACTATACTATCAGGAGATAACTGACCTGTTATAGTAGTGTAGATGTCAGATCACTATACTATCACCAGATAACTGACATGTTATAGTAGTGTAGATGTCAGAACACTATACTATCACCAGATAACTGACCTGTTATAGTAGTGTAGATGTCAGAACACTATACTATCACCAGATAAATGACCTGTTATAGTAGTGTAGATGTCAGAACACTATAATATCACCAGATAACTGACCTGTTATAGTAGTGTAGATGTCAGAACACTATACTATCACCAGATAACTGACCTGGTATAGTAGTGTAGATGTCAGAACACTATACTATCACCAGATAACTGACCTGTTATAGTAGTGTAGATGTCAGAACACTATTCTATCACCAGATAACTGACCTGGTATAGTAGTGTAGATGTCAGAACACTATACTATCACCAGATAACTGACCTGTTATAGTAGTGTAGATGTCAGAACACTATTCTATCACCAGATAACTGACCTGGTATAGTAGTGTAGATGTCAGAACACTATACTATCACCAGATAACTGACCTGTTATAGTTGTGTAGATGTCAGAACACTGTACTATCACCAGATAACTGACCTGTTATAGTAGTGTAGATGTCAGAACACTATACTATCACCAGATAACTGACCTATTATAGTAGTATAGATGTCAGAACACTATACTATCACTAGATAACTGACCTGTTATAGTAGTGTAGATGTCAGAACACAATCACCAGATAACTGACCTGTTATATTAGTGTAGATGTCAGAACACTATACTATCAGGAGATAACTGACCTGTTATAGTAGTGTAGATGTCAGAACACTATACTATCAGGAGATAACTGACCTGTTATAGTAGTGTAGATGTCAGAACACTATACTATCAGGAGATAACTGACCTGGTATAGTAGTGTAGATGTCAGAACACTATACTATCACCAGATAACTGACCTGTTATAGTAGTGTAGATGTCAGAACACTATAATATCACCAGATAACTGACCTGTTATAGTAGTGTAGATGTCAGAACACTATACTATCACCAGATAAATGACCTGTTATAGTAGTGTAGATGTCAGAACACTATAATATCACCAGATAACTGACCTGTTATAGTAGTGTAGATGTCAGAACACTATACTATCACCAGATAACTGACCTGGTATAGTAGTGTAGATGTCAGAACACTATACTATCACCAGATAACTGACCTGTTATAGTAGTGTAGATGTCAGAACACTATTCTATCACCAGATAACTGACCTGGTATAGTAGTGTAGATGTCAGAACACTATACTATCACCAGATAACTGACCTGTTATAGTAGTGTAGATGTCAGAACACTATTCTATCACCAGATAACTGACCTGGTATAGTAGTGTAGATGTCAGAACACTATACTATCACCAGATAACTGACCTGTTATAGTTGTGTAGATGTCAGAACACTGTACTATCACCAGATAACTGACCTGTTATAGTAGTGTAGATGTCAGAACACTATACTATCACCAGATAACTGACCTATTATAGTAGTATAGATGTCAGAACACTATACTATCACTAGATAACTGACCTGTTATAGTAGTGTAGATGTCAGAACACAATCACCAGATAACTGACCTGTTATATTAGTGTAGATGTCAGAACACTATACTATCAGGAGATAACTGACCTGTTATAGTAGTGTAGATGTCAGAACACTATACTATCAGGAGATAACTGACCTGTTATAGTAGTGTAGATGTCAGAACACTATACTATCAGGAGATAACTGACCTGGTATAGTAGTGTAGATGTCAGAACACTATACTATCACCAGATAACTGACCTGTTATAGTAGTGTAGATGTCAGAACACTATAATATCACCAGATAACTGACCTGTTATAGTAGTGTAGATGTCAGAACACTATACAATCACCAGATAACTGAGCTGTTTTAGTAGTGTAGATGTCAGAACACTATCACCAGATAACTGACCTGTTATAGTAGTGTAGATGTCAGGACACTATACTATCACCAGATAACTGACATGTTATAGTAGTGTAGATGTCAGATCACTATACTATCACCAGATAACTGACATGTTATAGTAGTGTAGATGTCAGAACACGATACTATCACCAGATAACTGACCTGTTATTGTAGTGTAGATGTCAGAACACTATAATATCACCAGATAACTGACCTGTTATAGTAGTGTAGATGTCAGGACACTATACTATCACCAGATAACTGACATGTTATAGTAGTGTAGATGTCAGATCACTATACTATCACCAGATAACTGACATGTTATAGTAGTGTAGATGTCAGAACACGATACTATCACCAGATAACTGACCTGTTATTGTAGTGTAGATGTCAGAACACTATAATATCACCAGATAACTGACCTGTTATAGTAGTGTAGATGTCAGAACTATACTATCACCAGATAACTGACCTGTTATAGTAGTGTAGATGTCAGATCACTATACTATCACCAGATAACTGACATGTTATAGTAGTGTAGATGTCAGAACACTATACTATCACCAGATAACTGACCTGTTATAGTAGTGTAGATGTCAGAACACTATACTATCACCAGATAAATGACCTGTTATAGTAGTATAGATGTCAGAACACTATAATATCACCAGATAACTGACCTGTTATAGTAGTGTAGATGTCAGAACACTATACAATCACCAGATAACTGAGCTGTTTTAGTAGTGTAGATGTCAGAACACTATCACAAGATAACTGACCTGTTATAGTAGTGTAGATGTCAGAACACTATACTATCACAAGATAACTGACCTGTTATAGTAGTGTAGATGTCAGATCACTATACTATCACCAGATAACTGACCTGTTATAGTAGTGTAGATGTCAGAACTATACTATCACCAGATAACTGACCTGTTATAGTAGTGTAGATGTCAGAACACTATAATATCACCAGATAACTGACCTGTTATAGTAGTTTAGATGTCAGAACACTATACTATCACCAGATAACTGACCTGGTATAGTAGTGTAGATGTCAGAACACTATTCTATCACCAGATAACTGACCTGTTATAGTAGTGTAGATGTCAGAACACTATACTATCACAAGATAACTGACCTGTTATAGTAGTGTAGATGTCAGATCACTATACTATCACCAGATAACTGACATGTTATAGTAGTGTAGATGTCAGATCACTATACTATCACCAGATAACTGATCTGTTATAGTATTGTAGATGTCAGAACACTATACTATCACCAGATAAATGACCTGTTATAGTAGTGTAGATGTCAGAACACTATAATATCACCAGATAACTGACCTGTTATAGTAGTGTAGATGTCAGAACACTATACTATCACCAGATAACTGACCTATTATAGTAGTATAGATGTCAGAACACTATAATATCACTAGATAACTGACCTGTTATAGTAGTGTAGATGTCAGAACACAATCACCAGATAACTGACCTGTTATATTAGTGTAGATGTCAGAACACTATACTATCAGGAGATAACTGACCTGTTATAGTAGTGTAGATGTCAGATCACTATACTATCACCAGATAACTGACATGTTATAGTAGTGTAGATGTCAGAACACTATACTATCACCAGATAACTGACCTGTTATAGTAGTGTAGATGTCAGAACACTATACTATCACCAGATAAATGACCTGTTATAGTAGTGTAGATGTCAGAACACTATAATATCACCAGATAACTGACCTGTTATAGTAGTGTAGATGTCAGAACACTATACTATCACCAGATAACTGACCTGGTATAGTAGTGTAGATGTCAGAACACTATACTATCACCAGATAACTGACCTGTTATAGTAGTGTAGATGTCAGAACACTATTCTATCACCAGATAACTGACCTGGTATAGTAGTGTAGATGTCAGAACACTATACTATCACCAGATAACTGACCTGTTATAGTAGTGTAGATGTCAGAACACTATTCTATCACCAGATAACTGACCTGGTATAGTAGTGTAGATGTCAGAACACTATACTATCACCAGATAACTGACCTGTTATAGTTGTGTAGATGTCAGAACACTGTACTATCACCAGATAACTGACCTGTTATAGTAGTGTAGATGTCAGAACACTATACTATCACCAGATAACTGACCTATTATAGTAGTATAGATGTCAGAACACTATACTATCACTAGATAACTGACCTGTTATAGTAGTGTAGATGTCAGAACACAATCACCAGATAACTGACCTGTTATATTAGTGTAGATGTCAGAACACTATACTATCAGGAGATAACTGACCTGTTATAGTAGTGTAGATGTCAGAACACTATACTATCAGGAGATAACTGACCTGTTATAGTAGTGTAGATGTCAGAACACTATACTATCAGGAGATAACTGACCTGGTATAGTAGTGTAGATGTCAGAACACTATACTATCACCAGATAACTGACCTGTTATAGTAGTGTAGATGTCAGAACACTATACTATCACAAGATAACTGACCTGTTATAGTAGTGTAGATGTCAGAACACTATACTATCACCAGATAACTGACATGTTATGGTAGTGTAGATGTCAGAACACTATACTATCACCAGATAACTGACCTGTTATAGTAGTGTAGATGTCAGAACACTATACTATCACAGATAACTGACCTGTTATAGTAGTGTAGATGTCAGAACACTATACTATCACAAGATAACTGACCTGTTATAGTAGTGTAGATGTCAGAACACTATACTATCACAAGATAACTGACCTGTTATAGTAGTGTAGATGTCAGAACACTATCACCAGATAACTGACCTGTTATAGTAGTGTAGATGTCAGAACACTATACTATCACCAGATAACTGACCTGTTACAGTAGTGTAGATGTCAGAACACTATACTATCACCAGATAACTGACCTGTTATAGTAGTGTAGATGTCAGAACACTATCACCAGAAAACTGACCTGTTATAGTAGTATAGATGTCAGAACACGATACTATCACCAGATAACTGACCTGTTATTGTAGTGTAGATGTCAGAACACTATAATATCACCAGATAACTGACCTGTTATAGTAGTGTAGATGTCAGAACTATACTATCACCAGATAACTGACCTGTTATAGTAGTGTAGATGTCAGATCACTATACTATCACCAGATAACTGACATGTTATAGTAGTGTAGATGTCAGAACACTATACTATCACCAGATAACTGACCTGTTATAGTAGTGTAGATGTCAGAACACTATACTATCACCAGATAAATGACCTGTTATAGTAGTGTAGATGTCAGAACACTATAATATCACCAGATAACTGACCTGTTATAGTAGTGTAGATGTCAGAACACTATACAATCACCAGATAACTGAGCTGTTTTAGTAGTGTAGATGTCAGAACACTATCACCAGATAACTGACCTGTTATAGTAGTGTAGATGTCAGGACACTATACTATCACCAGATAACTGACATGTTATAGTAGTGTAGATGTCAGATCACTATACTATCACCAGATAACTGACATGTTATAGTAGTGTAGATGTCAGAACACGATACTATCACCAGATAACTGACCTGTTATTGTAGTGTAGATGTCAGAACACTATAATATCACCAGATAACTGACCTGTTATAGTAGTGTAGATGTCAGGACACTATACTATCACCAGATAACTGACATGTTATAGTAGTGTAGATGTCAGATCACTATACTATCACCAGATAACTGACATGTTATAGTAGTGTAGATGTCAGAACACGATACTATCACCAGATAACTGACCTGTTATTGTAGTGTAGATGTCAGAACACTATAATATCACCAGATAACTGACCTGTTATAGTAGTGTAGATGTCAGAACTATACTATCACCAGATAACTGACCTGTTATAGTAGTGTAGATGTCAGATCACTATACTATCACCAGATAACTGACATGTTATAGTAGTGTAGATGTCAGAACACTATACTATCACCAGATAACTGACCTGTTATAGTAGTGTAGATGTCAGAACACTATACTATCACCAGATAAATGACCTGTTATAGTAGTATAGATGTCAGAACACTATAATATCACCAGATAACTGACCTGTTATAGTAGTGTAGATGTCAGAACACTATACAATCACCAGATAACTGAGCTGTTTTAGTAGTGTAGATGTCAGAACACTATCACAAGATAACTGACCTGTTATAGTAGTGTAGATGTCAGAACACTATACTATCACAAGATAACTGACCTGTTATAGTAGTGTAGATGTCAGATCACTATACTATCACCAGATAACTGACCTGCTATAGTAGTGTAGATGTCAGAACTATACTATCACCAGATAACTGACCTGTTATAGTAGTGTAGATGTCAGAACACTATAATATCACCAGATAACTGACCTGTTATAGTAGTTTAGATGTCAGAACACTATACTATCACCAGATAACTGACCTGGTATAGTAGTGTAGATGTCAGAACACTATTCTATCACCAGATAACTGACCTGTTATAGTAGTGTAGATGTCAGAACACTATACTATCACAAGATAACTGACCTGTTATAGTAGTGTAGATGTCAGAACACTATACTATCACAAGATAACTGACCTGTTATAGTAGTGTAGATGTCAGATCACTATACTATCACCAGATAACTGACATGTTATAGTAGTGTAGATGTCAGATCACTATACTATCACCAGATAACTGATCTGTTATAGTAGTGTAGATGTCAGAACACTATACTATCACCAGATAAATGACCTGTTATAGTAGTGTAGATGTCAGAACACTATAATATCACCAGATAACTGACCTGTTATAGTAGTGTAGATGTCAGAACACTATACTATCACCAGATAACTGACCTATTATAGTAGTATAGATGTCAGAACACTATAATATCACTAGATAACTGACCTGTTATAGTAGTGTAGATGTCAGAACACAATCACCAGATAACTGACCTGTTATATTAGTGTAGATGTCAGAACACTATACTATCAGGAGATAACTGACCTGTTATAGTAGTGTAGATGTCAGAACACTATACTATCAGGAGATAACTGACCTGTTATAGTAGTGTAGATGTCAGAACACTATACTATCACCAGATAACTGACCTGGTATAGTAGTGTAGATGTCAGAACACTATACTATCACCAGATAACTGACCTGTTATAGTAGTGTAGATGTCAGAACACTATACTATCACAAGATAACTGACCTGTTATAGTAGTGTAGATGTCAGAACACTATACTATCACCAGATAACTGACATGTTATGGTAGTGTAGATGTCAGAACACTATACTATCACCAGATAACTGACCTGTTATAGTAGTGTAGATGTCAGAACACTATCACCAGAAAACTGACCTGTTATAGTAGTGTAGATGTCAGAACACGATACTATCACCAGATAACTGACCTGTTATTGTAGTGTAGATGTCAGAACACTATAATATCACCAGATAACTGACCTGTTATAGTAGTGTAGATGTCAGAACTATACTATCACCAGATAACTGACCTGTTATAGTAGTGTAGATGTCAGATCACTATACTATCACCAGATAACTGACATGTTATAGTAGTGTAGATGTCAGAACACTATACTATCACCAGATAACTGACCTGTTATAGTAGTGTAGATGTCAGAACACTATACTATCACCAGATAACTGACCTGTTATAGTAGTGTAGATGTCAGAACACTATAATATCACCAGATAACTGACCTGTTATAGTAGTGTAGATGTCAGAACACTATACAATCACCATATAACTGAGCTGTTTTAGTAGTGTAGATGTCAGAACACTATCACCAGATAACTGACCTGTTATAGTAGTGTAGATGTCAGGACACTATACTATCACCAGATAACTGACATGTTATAGTAGTGTAGATGTCAGATCACTATACTATCACCAGATAACTGACATGTTATAGTAGTGTAGATGTCAGAACACGATACTATCACCAGATAACTGACCTGTTATTGTAGTGTAGATGTCAGAACACTATAATATCACCAGATAACTGACCTGTTATAGTAGTGTAGATGTCAGAACTATACTATCACCAGATAACTGACATGTTATAGTAGTGTAGATGTCAGAACACTATACTATCACCAGATAACTGACCTGTTATAGTAGTGTAGATGTCAGAACACTATACTATCACCAGATAAATGACCTGTTATAGTAGTGTAGATGTCAAAACACTATAATATCACCAGATAACTGACCTGTTATAGTAGTGTAGATGTCAGAACACTATACAATCACCAGATAACTGAGCTGTTTTAGTAGTGTAGATGTCAGAACACTATCACCAGATAACTGACCTGTTATAGTAGTGTAGATGTCAGGACACTATACTATCACCAGATAACTGACATGTTATAGTAGTGTAGATGTCAGAACACGATACTATCACCCGATAACTGACCTGTTATTGTAGTGTAGATGTCAGAACACTATAATATCACCAGATAACTGACCTGTTATAGTAGTGTAGATTTCAGAACTATACTATCACCAGATAACTGACCTGTTATAGTAGTGTAGATGTCAGATCACTATACTATCACCAGATAAATGACCTGTTATAGTAGTGTAGATGTCAGAACACTATAATATCACCAGATAACTGACCTGTTATAGTAGTGTAGATGTCAGAACACTATACTATCACCAGATAACTGACCTGGTATAGTTGTGGAGATGTCAGAACACTATACTATCACCAGATAACTGACCTGTTATAGTTGTGTAGATGTCAGAACACTGTACTATCACCAGATAACTGACCTGTTATAGTAGTGTAGATGTCAGAACACTATACTATCACCAGATAACTGACCAATTATAGTAGTATAGATGTCAGAACACTATACTATCACTAGATAACTGACCTGTTATAGTAGTGTAGATGTCAGAACACAATCACCAGATAACTGACCTGTTATATTAGTGTAGATGTCAGAACACTATACTATCAGGAGATAACTGACCTGTTATAGTAGTGTAGATGTCAGAACACTATACTATCAGGAGATAACTGACCTGTTATAGTAGTGTAGATGTCAGAACACTATACTATCACCAGATAACTGACCTGGTATAGTAGTGTAGATGTCAGAACACTATACTATCACCAGATAACTGACCTGTTATAGTAGTGTAGATGTCAGAACACTATACTATCACCAGATAACTGACCTGGTATAGTAGTGTAGATGTCAGAACACTATACTATCAGGAGATAACTGACCTGTTTATAGTAGTGTAGATGTCAGAACACTATACTATCACCAGATAACTGACCTGTTATAGTAGTGTAGATGTCAGAACACTATACTATCACAAGATAACTGACCTGTTATAGTAGTGTAGATGTCAGAACACTATACTATCACCAGATAACTGACATGTTATGGTAGTGTAGATGTCAGAACACTATACTATCACCAGATAACTGACCTGTTATAGTAGTGTAGATGTCAGAACACTATACTATCACAAGATAACTGACCTGTTATAGTAGTGTAGATGTCAGAACACTATACTATCACCAGATAACTGACCTGTTATAGTTGTGTAGATGTCAGAACACTGTACTATCACCAGATAACTGACCTGTTATAGTAGTGTAGATGTCAGAACACTATACTATCACCAGATAACTGACCTATTACAGTAGTGTAGATGTCAGAACACTATACTATCACTAGATAACTGACCTGTTATAGTAGTGTAGATGTCAGAACACTATTCTATCACCAGATAACTGACCTGGTATAGTAGTGTAGATGTCAGAACACTATACTATCACCAGATAACTGACCTGTTATAGTTGTGTAGATGTCAGAACACTGTACTATCACCAGATAACTGACCTGTTATAGTAGTGTAGATGTCAGAACACTATACTATCACCAGATAACTGACCTATTATAGTAGTGTATATGTCAGAACACTATTCTATCACTAGATAACTGACCTGTTATAGTAGTGTAGATGTCAGAACACTATCACCAGATAACTGACCTGTTATTGTAGTGTAGATGTCAGAACACTATAATATCACCAGATAACTGACCTGTTATAGTAGTGTAGATGTCAGAACTATACTATCACCAGATAACTGACCTGTTATAGTAGTGTAGATGTCAGATCACTATACTATCACCAGATAACTGACATGTTATAGTAGTGTAGATGTCAGAACACTATCACCAGATAACTGACCTGTTATAGTAGTGTAGATGTCAGAACACTATACTATCACCAGATAACTGACCTGTTATAGTAGTGTAGATGTCAGAACACTATACTATCACCAGATAACTGACCTGTTATAGTAGTGTAGATGTCAGAACAGTATACTATCACCAGATAACTGACCTGTTATTGTAGTGTAGATGTCAGAACACTATAATATCACCAGATAACTGACCTGTTATAGTAGTGTAGATGTCAGAACTATACTATCACCAGATAACTGACCTGTTATAGTAGTGTAGATGTCAGATCACTATACTATCACCAGATAACTGACATGTTATAGTAGTGTAGATGTCAGAACACTATACTATCACCAGATAACTGACCTGTTATAGTAGTGTAGATGTCAGAACACTATACTATCACCAGATAAATGAACTGTTATAGTAGTGTAGATGTCAGAACACTATAATATCACCAGATAACTGACGTGTTATAGTAGTGTAGATGTCAGAACACTATACAATCACCATATAACTGAGCTGTTTTAGTAGTGTAGATGTCAGAACACTATCACCAGATAACTGACCTGTTATAGTAGTGTAGATGTCAGGACACTATACTATCACCAGATAACTGACATGTTATAGTAGTGTAGATGTCAGATCACTATACTATCACCAGATAACTGACATGTTATAGTAGTGTAGATGTCAGAACACGATACTATCACCAGATAACTGACCTGTTATTGTAGTGTAGATGTCAGAACACTATAATATCACCAGATAACTGACCTGTTATAGTAGTGTAGATGTCAGAACTATACTATCACCAGATAACTGACCTGTTATAGTAGTGTAGATGTCAAAACACTATAATATCACCAGATAACTGACCTGTTATAGTAGTGTAGATGTCAGAACACTATACAATCACCAGATAACTGAGCTGTTTTAGTAGTGTAGATGTCAGAACACGATCACCAGATAACTGACCTGTTATAGTAGTGTAGATGTCAGGACACTATACTATCACCAGATAACTGACATGTTATAGTAGTGTAGATGTCAGAAAACGATACTATCACCAGATAACTGACCTGTTATTGTAGTGTAGATGTCAGAACACTATAATATCACCAGATAACTGACCTGTTATAGTAGTGTAGATGTCAGAACTATACTATCACCAGATAACTGACCTGTTATAGTAGTGTAGATGTCAGAACACTATCACCAGATAACTGACCTGTTATAGTAGTGTAGATGTCAGAACACTATAATATCACCAGATAACTGACCTGTTATAGTAGTGTAGATGTCAGAACTATACTATCACCAGATAACTGACCTGTTATAGTAGTGTAGATGTCAGATCACTATACTATCACCAGATAACTGACATGTTATAGTAGTGTAGATGTCAGAACACTATCACCAGATAACTGACATGTTATAGTAGTGTAGATGTCAGAACACGATACTATCACCAGATAACTGACCTGTTATTGTAGTGTAGATGTCAGAACACTATAATATCACCAGATAACTGACCTGTTATAGTAGTGTAGATGTCAGAACTATACTATCACCAGATAACTGACCTGTTATAGTAGTGTAGATGTCAGATCACTATACTATCACCAGATAACTGACCTGTTATAGTAGTGTAGATGTCAGAACACTATACTATCACCAGATAAATGACCTGTTATAGTAGTGTAGATGTCAGAACACTATAATATCACCAGATAACTGACCTGTTATAGTAGTGTAGATGTCAGAACACTATACTATCACCAGATAACTGACCTGGTATAGTAGTGTAGATGTCAGAACACTATACTATCACCAGATAACTGACCTGTTATAGTAGTATAGATGTCAGAACACTATACTATCACCAGATAACTGACCTGTTATAGTTGTGTAGATGTCAGAACACTGTACTATCACCAGATAACTGACCTGTTATAGTAGTGTAGATGTCAGAACACTATACTATCACCAGATAACTGACCAATTATAGTAGTATAGATGTCAGAACACTATACTATCACTAGATAACTGACCTGTTATAGTAGTGTAGATGTCAGAACACAATCACCAGATAACTGACCTGTTATATTAGTGTAGATGTCAGAACACTATACTATCAGGAGATAACTGACCTGTTATAGTAGTGTAGATGTCAGAACACTATACTATCAGGAGATAACTGACCTGTTATAGTAGTGTAGATGTCAGAACACTATACTATCACCAGATAACTGACCTGGTATAGTAGTGTAGATGTCAGAACACTATACTATCACCAGATAACTGACCTGTTATAGTAGTGTAGATGTCAGAACACTATACTATCACCAGATAACTGACATGTTATGGTAGTGTAGATGTCAGAACACTATACTATCAGGAGATAACTGACCTGTTATAGTAGTGTAGATGTCAGAACACTATACTATCACCAGATAACTGACCTGGTATAGTAGTGTAGATGTCAGAACACTATACTATCACTAGATAACTGACCTGTTATAGTAGTGTAGATGTCAGAACACTGTACTATCACCAGATAACTGACCTGTTATAGTAGTGTAGATGTCAGAACACTATACTATCACCAGATAACTGACCTATTACAGTAGTGTAGATGTCAGAACACTATACTATCACTAGATAACTGACCTGTTATAGTAGTGTAGATGTCAGAACACTATTCTATCACCAGATAACTGACCTGGTATAGTAGTGTAGATGTCAGAACACTATACTATCACCAGATAACTGACCTGTTATAGTTGTGTAGATGTCAGAACACTGTACTATCACCAGATAACTGACCTGTTATAGTAGTGTAGATGTCAGAACACTATACTATCACCAGATAACTGACCTATTATAGTAGTGTAGATGTCAGAACACTATACTATCACTAGATAACTGACCTGTTATAGTAGTGTAGATGTCAGAACACTATCACCAGATAACTGACCTGTTATAGTAGTGTAGATGTCAGAACACGATACTATCACCAGATAACTGACCTGTTATTGTAGTGTAGATGTCAGAACACTATAATATCACCAGATAACTGACCTGTTATAGTAGTGTAGATGTCAGAACTATACTATCACCAGATAACTGACATGTTATAGTAGTGTAGATGTCAGAACACTATACTATCACCAGATAACTGACCTGTTATAGTAGTGTAGATGTCAGAACACTATACTATCACCAGATAAAGGACCTGTTATAGTAGTGTAGATGTCAGAACACTATAATATCACCAGATAACTGACCTGTTATAGTAGTGTAGATGTCAGAACTATACTATCACCAGATAACTGACCTGTTATAGTAGTGTAGATGTCAGATCACTATACTATCACCAGATAACTGACATGTTATAGTAGTGTAGATGTCAGAACACTATACTATCACCAGATAACTGACCTGTTATAGTAGTGTAGATGTCAGAACACTATCACCAGATAACTGACCTGTTATAGTAGTGTAGATGTCAGAACTATACTATCACCAGATAACTGACCTGTTATAGTAGTGTAGATGTCAGAACACTATACTATCACCAGATAAATGACCTGTTATAGTAGTGTAGATGTCAGAACACTATACTATCACCAGATAAATGACCTGTTATAGTAGTGTAGATGTCAGAACACCATTCTATCACCAGATAACTGACCTGATATAGTATTGTAGATGTCAGAACACTATACTATCACCAGATAACTGACCTGTTATAGTAGTGTAGATGTCAGAACACTATCACCAGATAACTGACCTGTTATAGTAGTGTAGATGTCAGAACACTATACTATCACCAGATAACTGACCTGTTATTGTAGTGTAGATGTCAGAACACTATACTATCACCAGATAACTGACCTGTTATAGTAGTGTAGATGTCAGAACAGTATACTATCACCAGATAACTGACCTGTTATAGTAGTGTAGATGTCAGAACACTATCACCAGAAAACTGACCTGTTATAGTAGTGTAGATGTCAGAACACGATACTATCACCAGATAACTGACCTGTTATTGTAGTGTAGATGTCAGAACACTATAATATCACCAGATAACTGACCTGTTATAGTAGTGTAGATGTCAGAACTATACTATCACCAGATAACTGACCTGTTATAGTAGTGTAGATGTCAGATCACTATACTATCACCAGATAACTGACATGTTATAGTAGTGTAGATGTCAGAACACTATACTATCACCAGATAACTGACCTGTTATAGTAGTGTAGATGTCAGAACACTATACTATCACCAGATAAATGAACTGTTATAGTAGTGTAGATGTCAGAACACTATAATATCACCAGATAACTGACGTGTTATAGTAGTGTAGATGTCAGAACACTATACAATCACCATATAACTGAGCTGTTTTAGTAGTGTAGATGTCAGAACACTATCACCAGATAACTGACCTGTTATAGTAGTGTAGATGTCAGGACATTATACTATCACCAGATAACTGACATGTTATAGTAGTGTAGATGTCAGATCACTATACTATCACCAGATAACTGACATGTTATAGTAGTGTAGATGTCAGAACACGATACTATCACCAGATAACTGACCTGTTATTGTAGTGTAGATGTCAGAACACTATAATATCACCAGATAACTGACCTGTTATAGTAGTGTAGATGTCAGAACTATACTATCACCAGATAACTGACATGTTATAGTAGTGTAGATGTCAGAACACTATACTATCACCAGATAACTGACCTGTTATAGTAGTGTAGATGTCAGAACACTATACTATCACCAGATAAATGACCTGTTATAGTAGTGTAGATGTCAAAACACTATAATATCACCAGATAACTGACCTGTTATAGTAGTGTAGATGTCAGAACACTATACAATCACCAGATAACTGAGCTGTTTTAGTAGTGTAGATGTCAGAACACGATCACCAGATAACTGACCTGTTATAGTAGTGTAGATGTCAGGACACTATACTATCACCAGATAACTGACATGTTATAGTAGTGTAGATGTCAGAAAACGATACTATCACCAGATAACTGACCTGTTATTGTAGTGTAGATGTCAGAACACTATAATATCACCAGATAACTGACCTGTTATAGTAGTGTAGATGTCAGAACTATACTATCACCAGATAACTGACCTGTTATAGTAGTGTAGATGTCAGAACACTATCACCAGATAACTGACCTGTTATTGTAGTGTAGATGTCAGAACACTATAATATCACCAGATAACTGACCTGTTATAGTAGTGTAGATGTCAGAACTATACTATCACCAGATAACTGACCTGTTATAGTAGTGTAGATGTCAGATCACTATACTATCACCAGATAACTGACATGTTATAGTAGTGTAGATGTCAGAACACTATCACCAGATAACTGACATGTTATAGTAGTGTAGATGTCAGAACACGATACTATCACCAGATAACTGACCTGTTATTGTAGTGTAGATGTCAGAACACTATAATATCACCAGATAACTGACCTGTTATAGTAGTGTAGATGTCAGAACTATACTATCACCAGATAACTGACCTGTTATAGTAGTGTAGATGTCAGATCACTATACTATCACCAGATAACTGACCTGTTATAGTAGTGTAGATGTCAGAACACTATACTATCACCAGATAAATGACCTGGTATAGTAGTATAGATGTCAGAACACTATACTATCACCAGATAACTGACCTGTTATAGTTGTGTAGATGTCAGAACACTGTACTATCACCAGATAACTGACCTGTTATAGTAGTGTAGATGTCAGAACACTATACTATCACCAGATAACTGACCAATTATAGTAGTATAGATGTCAGAACACTATACTATCACTAGATAACTGACCTGTTATAGTAGTGTAGATGTCAGAACACAATCACCAGATAACTGACCTGTTATATTAGTGTAGATGTCAGAACACTATACTATCAGGAGATAACTGACCTGTTATAGTAGTGTAGATGTCAGAACACTATACTATCAGGAGATAACTGACCTGTTATAGTAGTGTAGATGTCAGAACACTATACTATCACCAGATAACTGACCTGGTATAGTAGTGTAGATGTCAGAACACTATACTATCACCAGATAACTGACCTGTTATAGTAGTGTAGATGTCAGAACACTATACTATCACCAGATAACTGACCTGTTATAGTAGTGTAGATGTCAGAACACTATACTATCACCAGATAACTGACCTGGTATAGTAGTGTAGATGTCAGAACACTATACTATCAGGAGATAACTGACCTGTTATAGTAGTGTAGATGTCAGAACACTATACTATCACCAGATAACTGACCTGTTATAGTAGTGTAGATGTCAGAACACTATACTATCACAAGATAACTGACCTGTTATAGTAGTGTAGATGTCAGAACACTATACTATCACCAGATAACTGACATGTTATGGTAGTGTAGATGTCAGAACACTATACTATCACCAGATAACTGACCTGTTATAGTAGTGTAGATGTCAGAACACTATACTATCACAAGATAACTGACCTGTTATAGTAGTGTAGATGTCAGAACACTATACTATCACCAGATAACTGACCTGTTATAGTTGTGTAGATGTCAGAACACTGTACTATCACCAGATAACTGACCTGTTATAGTAGTGTAGATGTCAGAACACTATACTATCACCAGATAACTGACCTATTACAGTAGTGTAGATGTCAGAACACTATACTATCACTAGATAACTGACCTGTTATAGTAGTGTAGATGTCAGAACACTATTCTATCACCAGATAACTGACCTGGTATAGTAGTGTAGATGTCAGAACACTATACTATCACCAGATAACTGACCTGTTATAGTTGTGTAGATGTCAGAACACTGTACTATCACCAGATAACTGACCTGTTATAGTAGTGTAGATGTCAGAACACTATACTATCACCAGATAACTGACCTATTATAGTAGTGTAGATGTCAGAACACTATACTATCACTAGATAACTGACCTGTTATAGTAGTGTAGATGTCAGAACACTATCACCAGATAACTGACCTGTTATAGTAGTGTAGATGTCAGAACACGATACTATCACCAGATAACTGACCTGTTATTGTAGTGTAGATGTCAGAACACTATAATATCACCAGATAACTGACCTGTTATAGTAGTGTAGATGTCAGAACTATACTATCACCAGATAACTGACCTGTTATAGTAGTGTAGATGTCAGATCACTATACTATCACCAGATAACTGACATGTTATAGTAGTGTAGATGTCAGAACACTATACTATCACCAGATAACTGACCTGTTATAGTAGTGTAGATGTCAGAACACTATACTATCACCAGATAAAGGACCTGTTATAGTAGTGTAGATGTCAGAACACTATAATATCACCAGATAACTGACCTGTTATAGTAGTGTAGATGTCAGAACTATACTATCACCAGATAACTGACCTGTTATAGTAGTGTAGATGTCAGATCACTATACTATCACCAGATAACTGACATGTTATAGTAGTGTAGATGTCAGAACACTATACTATCACCAGATAACTGACCTGTTATAGTAGTGTAGATGTCAGAACACGATACTATCACCAGATAACTGACCTGTTATTGTAGTGTAGATGTCAGAACACTATAATATCACCAGATAACTGACCTGTTATAGTAGTGTAGATGTCAGAACTATACTATCCCCAGATAACTGACCTGTTATAGTAGTGTAGATGTCAGATCACTATACTATCACCAGATAACTGACATGTTATAGTAGTGTAGATGTCAGAACACTATACTATCACCAGATAACTGACCTGTTATAGTAGTGTAGATGTCAGAGCACTATACTATCACCAGATAAATGACCTGTTATAGTAGTGTAGATGTCAGAACACTATAATATCACCAGATAACTGACCTGTTATAGTAGTGTAGATGTCAGAACACTATACTATCACCAGATAACTGACCTGGTATAGTAGTGTAGATGTCAGAACACAATCACCAGATAACTGACCTGTTATATTAGTGTAGATGTCAGAACACTATACTATCAGGAGATAACTGACCTGTTATAGTAGTGTAGATGTCAGAACACTATACTATCAGGAGATAACTGACCTGTTATAGTAGTGTAGATGTCAGAACACTATACTATCACCAGATAACTGACCTGGTATAGTAGTGTAGATGTCAGAACACTATACTATCACCAGATAACTGACCTGGTATAGTAGTGTAGATGTCAGAACACTATACTATCACCAGATAACTGACCTGTTATAGTAGTGTAGATGTCAGAACACTATTCTATCACCAGATAACTGACCTGGTATAGTAGTGTAGATGTCAGAACACTATACTATCACCAGATAACTGACCTGTTATAGTAGTGTAGATGTCAGAACACTATACTATCACCAGATAACTGACCTGTTATAGTAGTGTAGATGTCAGAACACTATCACCAGATAACTGACATGTTATAGTAGTGTAGATGTCAGAACACTATACTATCAGGAGATAACTGACCTGTTATAGTAGTGTAGATGTCAGAACACTATACTATCAGGAGATAACTGACCTGTTATAGTAGTGTAGATGTCAGAACACTATACTATCACCAGATAACTGACCTGGCATAGTAGTGTAGATGTCAGAACACTATACTATCACCAGATAACTGACCTGGTATAGTAGTGTAGATGTCAGAACACTATACTATCACCAGATAACTGACCTGGCATAGTAGTGTAGATGTCAGAACACTATACTATCACCAGATAAATGACCTGTTATAGTAGTGTAGATGTCAGAACACTATACTATCACCAGATAAATGACCTGTTATAGTAGTGTAGATGTCAGAACACTATACTATCACCAGATAACTGACCTGGCATAGTAGTGTAGATGTCAGAACACTATACTATCACCAGATAAATGACCTGTTATAGTAGTGTAGATGTCAGAACACTATACTATCACCAGATAACTGACCTGTTATAGTAGTGTAGATGTCAGAACACTATTCTATCACCAGATAACTGACCTGGTATAGTAGTGTAGATGTCAGAACACTATACTATCACCAGATAACTGACCTGTTATAGTTGTGTAGATGTCAGAACACTGTACTATCACCAGATAACTGACCTGTTATAGTAGTGTAGATGTCAGAACACTATACTATCGCCAGATAACTGACCTATTACAGTAGTGTAGATGTCAGAACACTATACTATCACTAGATAACTGACCTGTTATAGTAGTGTAGATGTCAGAACACTATCACCAGATAACTGACCTGTTATAGTAGTGTAGATGTCAGAACACTATACTATCACCAGATAACTGACCTGTTATAGTAGTGTAGATGTCAGAACACTGTACTATCACCAGATAACTGACCTGTTATAGTAGTGTAGATGTCAGAACACTATACTATCACCAGATAACTGACCTGTTATAGTAGTGTAGATGTCAGAACACAATCACCAGATAACTGACCTGTTATATTAGTGTAGATGTCAGAACACTATACTATCAGGAGATAACTGACCTGTTATAGTAGTGTAGATGTCAGAACACTATACTATCAGGAGATAACTGACCTGTTATAGTAGTGTAGATGTCAGAACACTATACTATCACCAGATAACTGACCTGGTATAGTAGTGTAGATGTCAGAACACTATACTATCACCAGATAACTGACCTGGTATAGTAGTGCAGATGTCAGAACACTATACTATCACCAGATAACTGACCTGTTATAGTAGTGTAGATGTCAGAACACTATTCTATCACCAGATAACTGACCTGGTATAGTAGTGTAGATGTCAGAACACTATACTATCACCAGATAACTGACCTGTTATAGTTGTGTAGATGTCAGAACACTGTACTATCACCAGATAACTGACCTGTTATAGTAGTGTAGATGTCAGAACACTATCACCAGATAACTGACCTGTTATAGTAGTGTAGATGTCAGAACACTATACTATCACCAGATAACTGACCTGTTATAGTAGTGTAGATGTCAGAACACTATACTATCACCAGATAACTGACCTGTTATAGTAGTGTAGATGTCAGAACACTATCACCAGATAACTGACCTGTTATAGTAGTGTAGATGTCAGATCACTATACTATCACCAGATAACTGACATGTTATAGTAGTGTAGATGTCAGAACACTATACTATCACCAGATAACTGACCTGTTATAGTAGTGTAGATGTCAGAATACTATACTATCAGGAGATAACTGACCTGTTATAGTAGTGTAGATGTCAGAACACTATACTATCACCAGATAACTGACCTGGTATAGTAGTGTAGATGTCAGAACACTATACTATCACCAGATAACTGACCTGGTATAGTAGTGTAGATGTCAGAACACTATACTATCACCAGATAACTGACCTGTTATAGTAGTGTAGATGTCAGAACACTATTCTATCACCAGATAACTGACCTGGTATAGTAGTGTAGATGTCAGAACACTATACTATCACCAGATAACTGACCTATTACAGTAGTGTAGATGTCAGAACACTATACTATCACTAGATAACTGACCTGTTATAGTAGTGTAGATGTCAGAACACTATCACCAGATAACTGACCTGTTATAGTAGTGTAGATGTCAGAACACTATACTATCAGGAGATAACTGACCTGTTATAGTAGTGTAGATGTCAGAACACTATACTATCACCAGATAACTGACCTGGTATAGTAGTGTAGATGTCAGAACACTATACTATCACCAGATAACTGACCTGGTATAGTAGTGTAGATGTCAGAACACTATACTATCACCAGATAACTGACCTGTTATAGTAGTGTAGATGTCAGAACACTATTCTATCACCAGATAACTGACCTGGTATAGTAGTGTAGATGTCAGAACACTATACTATCACCAGATAACTGACCTATTACAGTAGTGTAGATGTCAGAACACTATACTATCACTAGATAACTGACCTGTTATAGTAGTGTAGATGTCAGAACACTATCACCAGATAACTGACCTGTTATAGTAGTGTAGATGTCAGAACACTATACTATCACCAGATAACTGACCTATTATAGTAGTGTAGATGTCAGAACACTATACTATCTCCAGATAACTGACCTGTTATAGTAGTGTAGATGTCAGAACACCATACTATCACCAGATAACTGACCTGTTATAGTAGTGTAGATGTCAGAACACTATCACCAGATAACTGACCTGTTATAGTAGTGTAGATGTCAGATCACTATACTATCACCAGATAACTGACATGTTATAGTAGTGTAGATGTCAGAACACGATACTATCACCAGATAACTGACCTGTTATTGTAGTGTAGATGTCAGAACCCTATAATATCACCAGATAACTGACCTGTTATAGTAGTGTAGATGTCAGAACTATACTATCACCAGATAACTGACCTGTTATAGTAGTGTAGATGTCAGATCACTATACTATCACCAGATAACTGACATGTTATAGTAGTGTAGATGTCAGAACACTATACTATCACCAGATAACTGACCTGTTATAGTAGTGTAGATGTCAGAACACTATACTATCACCAGATAAATGACCTGTTATTGTAGTGTAGATGTCAGAACACTATAATATCACCAGATAACTGACCTGTTATAGTAGTGTAGATGTCAGAACTATACTATCACCAGATAACTGACCTGTTATAGTAGTGTAGATGTCAGATCACTATACTATCACCAGATAACTGACATGTTATAGTAGTGTAGATGTCAGAACACTATACTATCACCAGATAACTGACCTGGTATAGTAGTGTAGATGTCAGAACACTATACTATCACCAGATAACTGACCTGTTATAGTAGTGTAGATGTCAGAACACTATACTATCACCGGATAACTGACCTGTTATAGTAGTGTAGATGTCAGAACACTATACTATCACCAGATAAATGACCTGTTATAGTAGTGTAGATGTCAGAACACTATAATATCACCAGATAACTGACCTGTTATAGTAGTGTAGATTTCAGAACACTATACTATCACCAGATAACTGACCTGGTATAGTAGTGTAGATGTCAGAACACAATCACCAGATAACTGAGCTGTTATATTAGTGTAGATGTCAGAACACTATACTATCAGGAGATAACTGACCTGTTATAGTAGTGTAGATGTCAGAACACTATACTATCAGGAGATAATTGACCTGTTATAGTAGTGTAGATGTCAGAACACTATACTATCACCAGATAACTGACCTGGTATAGTAGTGTAGATGTCAGAACACTATACTATCACCAGATAACTGACCTGGTAGAGTAGTGTAGATGTCAGAACACTATACTATCACCAGATAACTGACCTATTACAGTAGTGTAGATGTCAGAACACTATACTATCACTAGATAACTGACCTGTTATAGTAGTGTAGATGTCAGAACACTATCACCAGGTAACTGACCTGTTATAGTAGTGTAGATGTCAGAACACTATACTATCACCAGATAACTGACCTGTTATAGTAGTGTAGATGTCAGAACACTATACTATCACCAGATAACTGACCTGTTATAGTAGTGTAGATGTCAGAACACTATCACCAGATAACTGACCTGTTATAGTAGTGTAGATGTCAGATCACTATACTATCACCAGATAACTGACATGTTATAGTAGTGTAGATGTCAGAACACTATACTATCAGGAGGTAACTGACCTGTTATAGTAGTGTAGATGTCAGAACACTATACTATCAGGAGATAACGGACCTGTTATAGTAGTGTAGATGTCAGAACACTATACTATCACCAGATAACTGACCTGGCATAGTAGTGTAGATGTCAGAACACTATACTATCACCAGATAACTGACCTGTTATAGTTGTGTAGATGTCAGAACACTGTACTATCACCAGATAACTGACCTGTTATAGTAGTGTAGATGTCAGAACACTATACTATCACCAGATAACTGACCTATTACAGTAGTGTAGATGTCAGAACACTATACTATCACTAGATAACTGACCTGTTATAGTAGTGTAGATGTCAGAACACTATCACCAGATAACTGACCTGTTATAGTAGTGTAGATGTCAGAACACTGTACTATCACCAGATAACTGACCTGTTATAGTAGTGTAGATGTCAGAACACTATACTATCACCAGATAACTGACCTGTTATAGTAGTGTAGATGTCAGAACACTATCACCAGATAACTGACCTGTTATAGTAGTGTAGATGTCAGAACACAATCACCAGATAACTGACCTGTTATATTAGTGTAGATGTCAGAACACTATACTATCAGGAGATAACTGACCTGTTATAGTAGTGTAGATGTCAGAACACTATCACCAGATAACTGACCTGTTATAGTAGTGTAGATGTCAGATCACTATACTATCACCAGATAACTGACATGTTATAGTAGTGTAGATGTCAGAACACTATACTATCAGGAGATAACTGACCTGTTATAGTAGTGTAGATGTCAGAACACTATACTATCACCAGATAACTGACCTGGCATAGTAGTGTAGATGTCAGAACACTATACTATCACCAGATAACTGACCTGGTATAGTAGTGTAGATGTCAGAACACTATACTATCACCAGATAACTGACCTGTTATAGTTTTGTAGATGTCAGAACACTATACTATCACCAGATAACTGACCTGTTATAGTAGTGTAGATGTCAGAACAATATCACCAGATAACTGACCTGTTATAGTAGTGTAGATGTCAGAACACTATACTATCAGGAGATAACTGACCTGTTATAGTAGTGTAGATGTCAGAACACTATACTATCACCAGATAACTGACCTGGTATAGTAGTGTAGATGTCAGAACACTATACTATCACCAGATAACTGACCTGGTATAGTAGTGTAGATGTCAGAACACTATACTATCACCAGATAACTGACCTGTTATAGTAGTGTAGATGTCAGAACACTATTCTATCACCAGATAACTGACCTGGTATAGTAGTGTAGATGTCAGAACACTATACTATCACCAGATAACTGACCTGTTATAGTTGTGTAGATGTCAGAACACTGTACTATCACCAGATAACTGACCTATTATAGTAGTGTAGATATCAGAACACTATACTATCACCAGATAACTGACCTATTACAGTAGTGTAGATGTCAGAACACTATACTATCACTAGATAACTGACCTGTTATAGTAGTGTAGATGTCAGAACACTATCACCAGATAACTGACCTGTTATAGTAGTGTAGATGTCAGAACACTATCACCAGATAACTGACCTGTTATAGTAGTGTAGATGTCAGAACACTATACTATCACCAGATAACTGACCTATTATAGTAGTGTAGATGTCAGAACACTATACTATCACCAGATAACTGACCTGTTATAGTAGTGTAGATGTCAGAACACTATCACCAGATAACTGACCTGTTATAGTAGTGTAGATGTCAGATCACTATACTATCACCAGATAACTGACATGTTATAGTAGTGTAGATGTCAGAACACGATACTATCACCAGATAACTGACCTGTTATTGTAGTGTAGATGTCAGAACACTATAATATCACCAGATAACTGACCTGTTATAGTAGTGTAGATGTCAGAACTATACTATCACCAGATAACTGACCTGTTATAGTAGTGTAGATGTCAGATCACTATACTATCACCAGATAACTGACATGTTATAGTAGTGTAGATGTCAGAACACTATACTATCACCAGATAACTGACCTGTTATAGTAGTGTAGATGTCAGAACACTATACTATCACCAGATAAATGACCTGTTATTGTAGTGTAGATGTCAGAACACTATAATATCACCAGATAACTGACCTGTTATAGTAGTGTAGATGTCAGAACTATACTATCACCAGATAACTGACCTGTTATAGTAGTGTAGATGTCAGATCACTATACTATCACCAGATAACTGACATGTTATAGTAGTGTAGATGTCAGAACACTATACTATCACCAGATAACTGACCTGTTATAGTAGTGTAGATGTCAGAACACTATACTATCACCAGATAACTGACCTGTTATAGTAGTGTAGATGTCAGAACACTATACTATCACCGGATAACTGACCTGTTATAGTAGTGTAGATGTCAGAACACTATACTATCACCAGATAAATGACCTGTTATAGTAGTGTAGATGTCAGAACACTATAATATCACCAGATAACTGACCTGTTATAGTAGTGTAGATTTCAGAACACTATACTATCACCAGATAACTGACCTGGTATAGTAGTGTAGATGTCAGAACACAATCACCAGATAACTGAGCTGTTATATTAGTGTAGATGTCAGAACACTATACTATCAGGAGATAACTGACCTGTTATAGTAGTGTAGATGTCAGAACACTATACTATCAGGAGATAATTGACCTGTTATAGTAGTGTAGATGTCAGAACACTATACTATCACCAGATAACTGACCTGGTATAGTAGTGTAGATGTCAGAACACTATACTATCACCAGATAACTGACCTGGTAGAGTAGTGTAGATGTCAGAACACTATACTATCACCAGATAACTGACCTATTACAGTAGTGTAGATGTCAGAACACTATACTATCACTAGATAACTGACCTGTTATAGTAGTGTAGATGTCAGAACACTATCACCAGGTAACTGACCTGTTATAGTAGTGTAGATGTCAGAACACTATACTATCACCAGATAACTGACCTGTTATAGTAGTGTAGATGTCAGAACACTATACTATCACCAGATAACTGACCTGTTATAGTAGTGTAGATGTCAGAACACTATACTATCACCAGATAACTGACCTGTTATAGTAGTGTAGATGTCAGATCACTATACTATCACCAGATAACTGACATGTTATAGTAGTGTAGATGTCAGAACACGATACTATCACCAGATAACTGACCTATTATAGTAGTGTAGATGTCAGAACACTATACTATCACTAGATAACTGACCTGTTATAGTAGTGTAGATGTCAGAACACTATCACCAGATAACTGACCTGTTATAGTAGTGTAGATGTCAGAACACTATACTATCACCAGATAACTGACCTGGTATAGTAGTGTAGATGTCAGAACACTATACTATCACAAGATAACTGACCTGTTATAGTAGTGTAGATGTCAGAACACTATAATATCACCAGATAACTGACCTGTTATAGTAGTGTAGATTTCAGAACACTATACTATCACCAGATAACTGACCTGGTATAGTAGTGTAGATGTCAGAACACAATCACCAGATAACTGAGCTGTTATATTAGTGTAGATGTCAGAACACTATACTATCAGGAGATAACTGACCTGTTATAGTAGTGTAGATGTCAGAACACTATACTATCAGGAGATAATTGACCTGTTATAGTAGTGTAGATGTCAGAACACTATACTATCACCAGATAACTGACCTGGTATAGTAGTGTAGATGTCAGAACACTATACTATCACCAGATAACTGACCTGGTAGAGTAGTGTAGATGTCAGAACACTATACTATCACCAGATAACTGACCTATTACAGTAGTGTAGATGTCAGAACACTATACTATCACTAGATAACTGACCTGTTATAGTAGTGTAGATGTCAGAACACTATCACCAGGTAACTGACCTGTTATAGTAGTGTAGATGTCAGAACACTATACTATCACCAGATAACTGACCTGTTATAGTAGTGTAGATGTCAGAACACTATACTATCACCAGATAACTGACCTGTTATAGTAGTGTAGATGTCAGAACACTATACTATCACCAGATAACTGACCTGTTATAGTAGTGTAGATGTCAGATCACTATACTATCACCAGATAACTGACATGTTATAGTAGTGTAGATGTCAGAACACGATACTATCACCAGATAACTGACCTGTTATTGTAGTGTAGATGTCAGAACACTATAATATCACCAGATAACTGACCTGTTATAGTAGTGTAGATGTCAGAACTATACTATCACCAGATAACTGACCTGTTATAGTAGTGTAGATGTCAGATCACTATACTATCACCAGATAACTGACATGTTATAGTAGTGTAGATGTCAGAACACTATACTATCACCAGATAACTGACCTATTATAGTAGTGTAGATGTCAGAACACTATACTATCACTAGATAACTGACCTGGCATAGTAGTGTAGATGTCAGAACACTATCACCAGATAACTGACCTGTTATAGTAGTGTAGATGTCAGAACACTATACTATCACCAGATAACTGACCTGTTATAGTAGTGTAGATGTCAGAACACTATACTATCACCAGATAACTGACCTGTTATAGTAGTGTAGATGTCAGATCACTATACTATCACCAGATAACTGACATGTTATAGTAGTGTAGATGTCAGAACACTATACTATCACCAGATAACTGACCTGTTATAGTGGTGTAGACGTCAGAACACTATCACCAGGTAACTGACCTGTTATAATAGTGTAGATGTCAGAACACTATACTATGACCAGATAACTGACCTGTTATAGTAGTGTAGATGTCAGAACACTATACTATCACCAGATAACTGACCTGTTATAGTAGTGTAGATGTCAGAACACTATACTATCACCAGATAACTGACCTGTTATAGTAGTGTAGATGTCAGAACACTATACTATCACCAGATAACTGACCTGTTATAGTAGTGTAGATGTCAGAACTATACTATCACCAGATAACTGACCTGTTATAGTAGTGTAGATGTCAGATCACTATACTATCACCAGATAACTGACCTGTTATAGTAGTGTAGATGTCAGAACTATACTATCACCAGATAACTGACCTGTTATAGTAGTGTAGATGTCAGATCACTATACTATCACCAAATAACTGACATGTTATAGTAGTGTAGATGTCAGAACACTATACTATCACCAGTTAACTGACCTGTTATAGTAGTGTAGACGTCAGAACACTATCACCAGGTAACTGACCTGTTACAATAGTGTAGATATCAGAACACTATACTATGACCAGATAACTGACATGTTATAGTAGTGTAGATGTCAGGACACTATACTATCACCAGATAACTGAGCTGGTATAGTAGTGTAGATGTCAGAACTATACTATCACCAGATAACTGACCTGTTATAGTAGTGTAGATGTCAGATCACTATACTATCACCAGATAACTGACCTGTTATAGTAGTGTAGATGTCAGAACACTATACTATCACCAGATAACTGACCTGTTATAGTAGTTTAGATGTCAGAATACTATACTATCACCAGATAAATGACCTGTTATAGTAGTGTAGATGTCAGAACACTATAATATCACCAGATAACTGACCTGTTATAGTAGTGTAGATGTCAGAACACGATAATATCACCAGATAACTGACCTGTTATTGTAGTGTAGATGTCAGAACACTATAATATCACCAGACAACTGACCTGGTATAGTAGTGTAGATGTCAGAACACTATACTATCACCAGATAACTGACCTGGTATAGTAGTGTAGATGTCAGAACACTATACTATCACAAGATAACTGACCTGTTATAGTAGTGTAGATGTCAGAACACTATACTATCACCAGATAACTGACCTGTTATAGTAGTGTAGATGTCAGAACACTATACTATCACCAGATAACTGACCTATTACAGTAGTGTAGATGTCAGAACACTATACTATCACTAGATAACTGACCTGTTATAGTAGTGTAGATGTCAGAACACTATCACCAGATAACTGACCTGTTATAGTAGTGTAGATGTCAGAACACTATACTATCACCAGATAACTGACCTGTTATAGTAGTGTAGATGTCAGAACACTATACTATCACCAGATAACTGACCTGTTATAGTAGTGTAGATGTCAGATCACTATACTATCACCAGATAACTGACATGTTATAGTAGTGTAGATGTCAGAACACGATAATATCACCAGATAACTGACCTGTTATTGTAGTGTAGATGTCAGAACACTATAATATCACCAGACAACTGACCTGTTATAGTAGTGTAGATGTCAGAACTATACTATCACCAGATAACTGACCTGTTATAGTAGTGTAGATGTCAGAACACTATACTATCACCAGATAACTGACCTGTTATAGTAGTGTAGATGTCAGAACACTATACTATCACCAGATAACTGACCTGTTATAGTAGTGTAGATGTCAGAACACTATACTATCACCAGATAACTGACCTGTTATAGTAGTGTAGATGTCAGATCACTATACTATCACCAGATAACTGACATGTTATAGTAGTGTAGATGTCAGAACACGATAATATCACCAGATAACTGACCTGTTATTGTAGTGTAGATGTCAGAACACTATAATATCACCAGACAACTGACCTGTTATAGTAGTGTAGATGTCAGAACTATACTATCACCAGATAACTGACCTGTTATAGTAGTGTAGATGTCAGAACACTATACTATCACCAGATAACTGACCTGTTATAGTAGTGTAGATGTCAGAACACTATACTATCACCAGATAACTGACCTGGTATAGTAGTGTAGATGTCAGAACACTATAATATCACCAGACAACTGACCTGTTATAGTAGTGTAGATGTCAGAACACTATACTATCACCAGATAACTGACCTGTTATAGTAGTGTAGATGTCAGATCACTATACTATCACCAGATAACTGACATGTTATAGTAGTGTAGATGTCAGAACACGATAATATCACCAGATAACTGACCTGTTATTGTAGTGTAGATGTCAGAACACTATAATATCACCAGACAACTGACCTGTTATAGTAGTGTAGATGTCAGAACTATACTATCACCAGATAACTGACCTGTTATAGTAGTGTAGATGTCAGAACACTATACTATCACCAGATAACTGACCTGTTATAGTAGTGTAGATGTCAGAACACTATACTATCACCAGATAACTGACCTGTTATAGTAGTGTAGATGTCAGAACACTATACTATCACCAGATAACTGACCTGTTATAGTAGTGTAGATGTCAGATCACTATACTATCACCAGATAACTGACATGTTATAGTAGTGTAGATGTCAGAACACGATAATATCACCAGATAACTGACCTGTTATTGTAGTGTAGATGTCAGAACACTATAATATCACCAGACAACTGACCTGTTATAGTAGTGTAGATGTCAGAACTATACTATCACCAGATAACTGACCTGTTATAGTAGTGTAGATGTCAGAACACTATACTATCACCAGATAACTGACCTGTTATAGTAGTGTAGATGTCAGATCACTATACTATCACCAGATAACTGACATGTTATAGTAGTGTAGATGTCAGAACACGATAATATCACCAGATAACTGACCTGTTATTGTAGTGTAGATGTCAGAACACTATAATATCACCAGACAACTGACCTGTTATAGTAGTGTAGATGTCAGAACTATACTATCACCAGATAACTGACCTGTTATAGTAGTGTAGATGTCAGAACACTATACTATCACCAGATAACTGACCTGTTATAGTAGTGTAGATGTCAGAACACTATACTATCACCAGATAACTGACCTGTTATAGTAGTGTAGATGTCAGAACACTATACTATCACCAGATAACTGACCTGGTATAGTAGTGTAGATGTCAGAACACTATACTATCACCAGATAACTGACCTGTTATAGTAGTGTAGATGTCAGATCACTATACTATCACCAGATAACTGACCTGTTATAGTAGTGTAGATGTCAGAACACTATACTATCACTAGATAACTGACCTGTTATAGTAGTGTAGATGTCAGAACACTATCACCAGATAACTGACCTGTTATAGTAGTGTAGATGTCAGAACACTATACTATCACCAGATAACTGACCTGTTATAGTTGTGTAGATGTCAGAACACTGTACTATCACCAGATAACTGACCTGTTATAGTAGTGTAGATGTCAGAACACTATACTATCACCAGATAACTGACCTATTACAGTAGTGTAGCTGTCAGAACACTATACTATCACCAGATAACTGACCTGTTATAGTAGTGTAGATGTCAGAACACTATACTATCACCAGATAACTGACCTGTTATAGTAGTGTAGATGTCAGAACACTATACTATCACCAGATAACTGACCTATTACAGTAGTGTAGATGTCAGAACACTATACTATCACTAGATAACTGACCTGTTATAGTAGTGTAGATGTCAGAACACTATCACCAGATAACTGACCTGTTATAGTAGTGTAGATGTCAGAACACTATACTATCACCAGATAACTGACCTGTTATAGTAGTGTAGATGTCAGAACACTATACTATCACCAGATAACTGACCTGTTATAGTAGTGTAGATGTCAGATCACTATACTATCACCAGATAACTGACATGTTATAGTAGTGTAGATGTCAGAACACGATAATATCACCAGATAACTGACCTGTTATTGTAGTGTAGATGTCAGAACACTATAATATCACCAGACAACTGACCTGTTATAGTAGTGTAGATGTCAGAACTATACTATCACCAGATAACTGACCTGTTATAGTAGTGTAGATGTCAGATCACTATACTATCACCAGATAACTGACATGTTATAGTAGTGTAGATGTCAGAACACTATACTATCACCAGATAACTGACCTGTTATAGTGGTGTAGACGTCAGAACACTATCACCAGGTAACTGACCTGTTATAATAGTGTAGATGTCAGAACACTATACTATGACCAGATAACTGACCTGTTATAGTAGTGTAGATGTCAGAACACTATACTATCACCAGATAACTGACCTGTTATAGTAGTGTAGATGTCAGAACACTATACTATCACCAGATAACTGACCTGTTATAGTAGTGTAGATGTCAGAACACTATACTATCACCAGATAACTGACCTGTTATAGTAGTGTAGATGTCAGAACTATACTATCACCAGATAACTGACCTGTTATAGTAGTGTAGATGTCAGATCACTATACTATCACCAGATAACTGACCTGTTATAGTAGTGTAGATGTCAGAACTATACTATCACCAGATAACTGACCTGTTATAGTAGTGTAGATGTCAGATCACTATACTATCACCAAATAACTGACCTGTTATAGTAGTGTAGATGTCAGAACACTATACTATCACCAGATAACTGACCTGTTATAGTAGTGTAGACGTCAGAACACTATCACCAGGTAACTGACCTGTTATAATAGTGTAGATGTCAGAACACTATACTATGACCAGATAACTGACATGTTATAGTAGTGTAGATGTCAGGACACTATACTATCACCAGATAAATGACCTGTTATAGTAGTGTAGATGTCAGAACTATACTATCACCAGATAACTGACCTGTTATAGTAGTGTAGATATCAGATCACTATACTATCACCAGATAACTGACATGTTATAGTAGTGTAGATGTCAGAACACTATACTATCACCAGATAACTGACCTGTTATAGTAGTGTAGATGTCAGATCACTATACTATCACCAGATAACTGACCTATTATAGTAGTGTAGCTGTCAGAACACTATACTATCACTAGATAACTGACCTGTTATAGTAGTGTAGATGTCAGAACACTATCACCAGATAACTGACCTGTTATAGTAGTGTAGATGTCAGAACACTATACTATCACCAGATAACTGACCTGTTATAGTAGTGTAGATGTCAGAACACTATACTATCACCAGATAACTGACCTGTTATAGTAGTGTAGATGTCAGATCACTATACTATCACCAGATAACTGACATGTTATAGTAGTGTAGATGTCAGAACACGATAATATCACCAGATAACTGACCTGTTATTGTAGTGTAGATGTCAGAACACTATAATATCACCAGACAACTGACCTGTTATAGTAGTGTAGATGTCAGAACTATACTATCACCAGATAACTGACCTGTTATAGTAGTGTAGATGTCAGATCACTATACTATCACCAGATAACTGACATGTTATAGTAGTGTAGATGTCAGAACACTATACTATCACCAGATAACTGACCTGTTATAGTAGTGTAGACGTCAGAACACTATCACCAGGTAACTGACCTGTTATAATAGTGTAGATGTCAGAACACTATACTATGACCAGATAACTGACCTGTTATAGTAGTGTAGATGTCAGAACACTATACTATCACCAGATAACTGACCTGTTATAGTAGTGTAGATGTCAGAACACTATACTATCACCAGATAACTGACCTGTTATAGTAGTGTAGATGTCAGAACACTATACTATCACCAGATAACTGACCTGTTATAGTAGTGTAGATGTCAGAACTATACTATCAACAGATAACTGACCTGTTATAGTAGTGTAGATATCAGATCACTATACTATCACCAGATAACTGACCTGTTATAGTAGTGTAGATGTCAGAACTATACTATCACCAGATAACTGACCTGTTATAGTAGTGTAGATGTCAGAACACTATACTATCACCAAATAACTGGCCTGTTATAGTAGTGTAGATGTCAGAACACTATACTATCACCAGTTAACTGACCTGTTATAGTAGTGTAGACGTCAGAACACTATCACCAGGTAACTGACCTGTTATAATAGTGTAGATGTCAGAACACTATACTATGACCAGATAACTGACATGTTATAGTAGTGTAGATGTCAGGACACTATACTATCACCAGATAACTGACCTGTTATAGTAGTGTAGATGTCAGAACACTATACTATCACCAGATAACTGACCTGTTATAGTAGTGTAGATGTCAGAACACTGTACTATCACCAGATAACTGACCTGTTATAGTATTGTAGATGTCAGAACACTATACTATCACCAGATAAATGACCTGTTATAGTAGTGTAGACGTCAGAACACTATCACCAGGTAACTGACCTGTTATAATAGTGTAGATGTCAGAACACTATACTATGACCAGATAACTGACATGTTATAGTAGTGTAGATGTCAGGACACTATACTATCACCAGATAACTGAGCTGGTATAGTAGTGTAGATGTCAGAACAGTATACTATCACCAGATAACTGACATGTTATAGTAGTGTAGATGTCAGAACACTATACTATCACCAGATAACTGACCTGTTATAGTAGTGTAGATGTCAGAACACTATACTATCACCAGATAACTGACCTGTTATTGTAGTGTAGATGTCAGAACACTATAATATCACCAGACAACTGACCTGTTATAGTAGTGTAGATGTCAGAACACTATACTATCACCAGATAACTGACCTGTTATAGTAGTGTAGATGTCAGAACTATACTATCAACAGATAACTGACCTGTTATAGTAGTGTAGATGTCAGATCACTATACTATCACCAGATAACTGACCTGTTATAGTAGTGTAGATGTCAGAACTATACTATCACCAGATAACTGACCTGTTATAGTAGTGTAGACGTCAGAACACTATACTATCACCAAATAACTGGCCTGTTATAGTAGTGTAGATGTCAGAACACTATACTATGACCAGATAACTGACCTGTTATAGTAGTGTAGATGTCAGAACACTATACTATCACCAGATAACTGACCTGTTATAGTAGTGTAGATGTCAGAACACTATACTATCACCAGATAACTGACCTGTTATAGTAGTGTAGATGTCAGAACACTATACTATCACCAGATAACTGACCTGTTATAGTAGTGTAGATGTCAGAACTATACTATCACCAGATAACTGACCTGTTATAGTAGTGTAGATGTCAGATCACTATACTATCACCAGATAACTGACCTGTTATAGTAGTGTAGATGTCAGAACTATACTATCACCAGATAACTGACCTGTTATAGTAGTGTAGATGTCAGATCACTATACTATCACCAAATAACTGACATGTTATAGTAGTGTAGATGTCAGAACACTATACTATCACCAGTTAACTGACCTGTTATAGTAGTGTAGACGTCAGAACACTATCACCAGGTAACTGACCTGTTATAATAGTGTAGATGTCAGAACACTATACTATGACCAGATAACTGACATGTTATAGTAGTGTAGATGTCAGGACACTATACTATCACCAGATAAATGACCTGTTATAGTAGTGTAGATGTCAGAACTATACTATCACCAGATAACTGACCTGTTATAGTAGTGTAGATATCAGATCACTATACTATCACCAGATAACTGACATGTTATAGTAGTGTAGATGTCAGAACACTATACTATCACCAGATAACTGACCTGTTATAGTAGTGTAGATGTCAGATCACTATACTATCACCAGATAACTGACCTATTATAGTAGTGTAGCTGTCAGAACACTATACTATCACTAGATAACTGACCTGTTATAGTAGTGTAGATGTCAGAACACTATCACCAGATAACTGACCTGTTATAGTAGTGTAGATGTCAGAACACTATACTATCACCAGATAACTGACCTGTTATAGTAGTGTAGATGTCAGAACACTATACTATCACCAGATAACTGACCTGTTATAGTAGTGTAGATGTCAGATCACTATACTATCACCAGATAACTGACATGTTATAGTAGTGTAGATGTCAGAACACGATAATATCACCAGATAACTGACCTGTTATTGTAGTGTAGATGTCAGAACACTATAATATCACCAGACAACTGACCTGTTATAGTAGTGTAGATGTCAGAACTATACTATCACCAGATAACTGACCTGTTATAGTAGTGTAGATGTCAGATCACTATACTATCACCAGATAACTGACATGTTATAGTAGTGTAGATGTCAGAACACTATACTATCACCAGATAACTGACCTGTTATAGTAGTGTAGACGTCAGAACACTATCACCAGGTAACTGACCTGTTATAATAGTGTAGATGTCAGAACACTATACTATGACCAGATAACTGACCTGTTATAGTAGTGTAGATGTCAGGACACTATACTATCACCAGATAACTGAGCTGGTATAGTAGTGTAGATGTCAGAACAGTATACTATCACCAGATAACTGACATGTTATAGTAGTGTAGATGTCAGAACACTATACTATCACCAGATAACTGACCTGTTATAGTAGTGTAGATGTCAGAACACTATACTATCACCAGATAACTGACCTGTTATTGTAGTGTAGATGTCAGAACACTATAATATCACCAGACAACTGACCTGTTATAGTAGTGTAGATGTCAGAACACTATACTATCACCAGATAACTGACCTGTTATAGTAGTGTAGATGTCAGAACTATACTATCAACAGATAACTGACCTGTTATAGTAGTGTAGATGTCAGATCACTATACTATCACCAGATAACTGACCTGTTATAGTAGTGTAGATGTCAGAACTATACTATCACCAGATAACTGACCTGTTATAGTAGTGTAGATGTCAGAACACTATACTATCACCAAATAACTGGCCTGTTATAGTAGTGTAGATGTCAGAACACTATACTATCACCAGTTAACTGACCTGTTATAGTAGTGTAGACGTCAGAACACTATCACCAGGTAACTGACCTGTTATAATAGTGTAGATGTCAGAACACTATACTATGACCAGATAACTGACATGTTATAGTAGTGTAGATGTCAGGACACTATACTATCACCAGATAACTGACCTGTTATAGTAGTGTAGATGTCAGAACACTATACTATCACCAGATAACTGACCTGTTATAGTAGTGTAGATGTCAGAACACTGTACTATCACCAGATAACTGACCTGTTATAGTATTGTAGATGTCAGAACACTATACTATCACCAGATAAATGACCTGTTATAGTAGTGTAGACGTCAGAACACTATCACCAGGTAACTGACCTGTTATAATAGTGTAGATGTCAGAACACTATACTATGACCAGATAACTGACATGTTATAATAGTGTAGATGTCAGGACACTATACTATCACCAGATAACTGAGCTGGTATAGTAGTGTAGATGTCAGAACAGTATACTATCACCAGATAACTGACATGTTATAGTAGTGTAGATGTCAGAACACTATACTATCACCAGATAACTGACCTGTTATAGTAGTGTAGATGTCAGAACACTATCACCAGATAACTGACCTGTTATTGTAGTGTAGATGTCAGAACACTATAATATCACCAGACAACTGACCTGTTATAGTAGTGTAGATGTCAGAACTATACTATCACCAGATAACTGACCTGTTATAGTAGTGTAGACGTCAGAACACTATCACCAGGTAACTGACCTGTTATAATAGTGTAGATGTCAGAACACTATACTATGACCAGATAACTGACCTGTTATAGTAGTGTAGATGTCAGAACACTATACTATCACCAGATAACTGACCTGTTATAGTAGTGTAGATGTCAGAACACTATACTATCACCAGATAACTGACCTGTTATAGTAGTGTAGATTTCAGAACACTATACTATCACCAGATAACTGACCTGTTATAGTAGTGTAGATGTCAGAACTATACTATCAACAGATAACTGACCTGTTATAGTAGTGTAGATGTCAGATCACTATACTATCACCAGATAACTGACCTGTTATAGTAGTGTAGATGTCAGAACTATACTATCACCAGATAACTGACCTGTTATAGTAGTGTAGATGTCAGATCACTATACTATCACCAAATAACTGACATGTTATAGTAGTGTAGATGTCAGAACACTATACTATCACCAGTTAACTGACCTGTTATAGTAGTGTAGACGTCAGAACACTATCACCAGGTAACTGACCTGTTATAATAGTGTAGATGTCAGAACACTATACTATGACCAGATAACTGACATGTTATAGTAGTGTAGATGTCAGGACACTATACTATCACCAGATAACTGAGCTGGTATAGTAGTGTAGATGTCAGAACACTATACTATCACCAGATAACTGACATGTTATAGTAGTGTAGATGTCAGAACACTATACTATCACCAGATAACTGACCTGTTATAGTAGTGTAGATGTCAGAACACTATACTATCACCAGATAACTGACCTGTTATAGTAGTGTAGATGTCAGAACACTGTACTATCACCAGATAACTGACCTGTTATAGTATTGTAGATGTCAGAACACTATACTATCACCAGATAAATGACCTGTTATAGTAGTGTAGATGTCAGAACACTATACTATCACCAGATAACTGACCTGTTATAGTAGTGTAGATGTCAGAACACTGTACTATCACCAGATAACTGACCTGTTATAGTATTGTAGATGTCAGAACACTATACTATCACCAGATAAATGACCTGTTATAGTAGTGTAGATGTCAGAACACTATAATATCACCAGATAACTGACCTGTTATAGTAGTGTAGATGTCAGAACACTATACTATCACCAGATAACTGACCTGTTATAGTAGTGTAGATGTCAGAACACTATAATATCACCAGATAACTGACCTGTTATAGTAGTGTAGATGTCAGAACTATACTATCACCAGATAACTGACCTGTTATAGTTGTGTAGATGTCAGAACACTGCACTATCACCAGATAACTGACCTGTTATGGTAGTGTAGATGTCAGAACACTATAATATCACCAGATAACTGACCTGTTATAGTAGTGTAGATGTCAGAACTATACTATCACCAGATAACTGACCTGTTATAGTTGTGTAGATGTCAGAACACTGCACTATCACCAGATAACTGACCTGTTATGGTAGTGTAGATGTCAGAACACTATAATATCACCAGATAACTGACCTGTTATAGTAGTGTAGATGTCAGAACACTATACTATCACCAGATAACTGACCTGGTATAGTAGTGTAGATGTCAGAACACTATACTATCACCAGATAACTGACCTGTTATAGTAGTGTAGATGTCAGAACACTATACTATCACCAGATAACTGACCTATTATAGTAGTGTAGATGTCAGAACACTATACTATCACTAGATAAGTGACCTGTTATAGTAGTGTAGATGTCAGAACACTATCACCAGATAACTGACCTGTTATAGTAGTGTAGATGTCAGAACACTATCACCAGATAACTGACCTGTTATAGTAGTGTAGATGTCAGAACATTATACTATCACCAGATAACTGACCTGTTATAGTAGTGTAGATGTCAGAACACTATACTATCACCAGATAACTGACCTGTTATAGTAGTGTAGATGTCAGAACACTATCACCAGATAACTGACCTGTTATAGTAGTGTAGATGTCAGATCACTATACTGTCACCAGATAACTGACATGTTATAGTAGTGTAGATGTCAGAACACGATACTATCACCAGATAACTGACCTGTTATTGTAGTGTAGATGTCAGAACACTATAATATCACCAGATAACTGAACTGTTATAGTAGTGTAGATGTCAGAACTATACTATCACCAGATAACTGACCTGTTATAGTAGTGTAGATGTCAGATCACTATACTATCACCAGATAACTGACATGTTATAGTAGTGTAGATGTCAGAACACTATACTATCACCAGATAACTGACCTGTTATAGTAGTGTAGATGTCAGAACACTATACTATCATCAGATAACTGACCTGTTATAGTAGTGTAGACGTCAGAACACTATCACCAGGTAACTGACCTGTTATAATAGTGTAGATGTCAGAACACTGTACTATGACCAGATAACTGACCTGTTATAGTAGTGTAGATGTCAGGACACTATACTATCACCAGATAACTGAGCTGGTATAGTAGTGTAGATGTCAGAACAGTATACTATCACCAGATAACTGACATGTTATAGTAGTGTAGACGTCAGAACACTATCACCAGGTAACTGACCTGTTATAATAGTGTAGATGTCAGAACACTATACTATGACCAGATAACTGACCTGTTATAGTAGTGTAGATGTCAGAACACTATACTATCACCAGATAACTGACCTGTTATAGTAGTGTAGATGTCAGAACACTATACTATCACCAGATAACTGACCTGTTATAGTAGTGTAGATTTCAGAACACTATACTATCACCAGATAACTGACCTGTTATAGTAGTGTAGATGTCAGAACTATACTATCAACAGATAACTGACCTGTTATAGTAGTGTAGATGTCAGATCACTATACTATCACCAGATTACTGACCTGTTATAGTAGTGTAGATGTCAGAACTATACTATCACCAGATAACTGACCTGTTATAGTAGTGTAGATGTCAGATCACTATACTATCACCAAATAACTGACATGTTATAGTAGTGTAGATGTCAGAACACTATACTATCACCAGTTAACTGACCTGTTATAGTAGTGTAGACGTCAGAACACTATCACCAGGTAACTGACCTGTTATAATAGTGTAGATGTCAGAACACTATACTATGACCAGATAACTGACATGTTATAGTAGTGTAGATGTCAGGACACTATACTATCACCAGATAACTGACCTGTTATAGTAGTGTAGATGTCAGAACACTATACTATCGCCAGATAACTGACATGTTATAGTAGTGTAGATGTCAGAACACTATACTATCACCAGATAACTGACCTGTTATAGTAGTGTAGATGTCAGAACACTATACTATCACCAGATAACTGACCTGTTATAGTAGTGTAGATGTCAGAACACTGTACTATCACCAGATAACTGACCTGTTATAGTATTGTAGATGTCAGAACACTATACTATCACCAGATAAATGACCTGTTATAGTAGTGTAGATGTCAGAACACTATAATATCACCAGATAACTGACCTGTTATAGTAGTGTAGATGTCAGAACACTATACTATCACCAGATAACTGACCTGTTATAGTAGTGTAGATGTCAGAACACTATAATATCACCAGATAACTGACCTGTTATAGTAGTGTAGATGTCAGAACTATACTATCACCAGATAACTGACCTGTTATAGTTGTGTAGATGTCAGAACACTGCACTATCACCAGATAACTGACCTGTTATGGTAGTGTAGATGTCAGAACACTATAATATCACCAGATAACTGACCTGTTATAGTAGTGTAGATGTCAGAACACTATACTATCACCAGATAACTGACCTGGTATAGTAGTGTAGATGTCAGAACACTATACTATCACCAGATAAGTGACCTGTTATAGTAGTGTAGATGTCAGAACACTATCACCAGATAACTGACCTGTTATAGTAGTGTAGATGTCAGAACACTATCACCAGATAACTGACCTGTTATAGTAGTGTAGATGTCAGAACATTATACTATCACCAGATAACTGACCTGTTATAGTAGTGTAGATGTCAGAACACTATACTATCACCAGATAACTGACCTGTTATAGTAGTGTAGATGTCAGAACACTATCACCAGATAACTGACCTGTTATAGTAGTGTAGATGTCAGATCACTATACTGTCACCAGATAACTGACATGTTATAGTAGTGTAGATGTCAGAACACGATACTATCACCAGATAACTGACCTGTTATTGTAGTGTAGATGTCAGAACACTATAATATCACCAGATAACTGAACTGTTATAGTAGTGTAGATGTCAGAACTATACTATCACCAGATAACTGACCTGTTATAGTAGTGTAGATGTCAGATCACTATACTATCACCAGATAACTGACATGTTATAGTAGTGTAGATGTCAGAACACTATACTATCACCAGATAACTGACCTGTTATAGTAGTGTAGACGTCTGAACACTATCACCAGGTAACTGACCTGTTATAATAGTGTAGATGTCAGAACACTGTACTATGACCAGATAACTGACCTGTTATAGTTGTGTAGATGTCAGAACACTATACTATCACCAGATAACTGACCTGTTATAGTAGTGTAGATTTCAGAACACTATCACCAGATAACTGACCTGTTATAGTAGTGTAGATGTCAGATCACTATACTATCACCAGATAACTGACCTGTTATAGTAGTGTAGATGTCAGAACACTATAATATCACCAGATAACTGACCTGTTATAGTAGTGTAGATGTCAGAACTATACTATCACCAGATAACTGACCTGTTATAGTTGTGTAGATGTCAGAACACTGCACTATCACCAGATAACTGACCTGTTATGGTAGTGTAGATGTCAGAACACTATAATATCACCAGATAACTGACCTGTTATAGTAGTGTAGATGTCAGAACACTATACTATCACCAGATAACTGACCTGGTATAGTAGTGTAGATGTCAGAACACTATACTATCACCAGATAACTGACCTGTTATAGTAGTGTAGATGTCAGAACACTATACTATCACCAGATAACTGACCTATTATAGTAGTGTAGATGTCAGAACACTATACTATCACTAGATAAGTGACCTGTTATAGTAGTGTAGATGTCAGAACACTATCACCAGTTAACTGACCTGTTATAGTAGTGTAGATGTCAGAACACTATCACCAGATAACTGACCTGTTATAGTAGTGTAGATGTCAGAACACTATCACCAGATAACTGACCTGTTATAGTAGTGTAGATGTCAGATCACTATACTGTCACCAGATAACTGACATGTTATAGTAGTGTAGATGTCAGAACACGATACTATCACCAGATAACTGACCTGTTATTGTAGTGTAGATGTCAGAACACTATAATATCACCAGATAACTGAACTGTTATAGTAGTGTAGATGTCAGAACTATACTATCACCAGATAACTGACCTGTTATAGTAGTGTAGATGTCAGATCACTATACTATCACCAGATAACTGACCTGTTATAGTAGTGTAGATGTCAGAACACTATAATATCACCAGATAACTGACCTGTTATAGTAGTGTAGATGTCAGAACTATACTATCACCAGATAACTGACCTGTTATAGTTGTGTAGATGTCAGAACACTGCACTATCACCAGATAACTGACCTGTTATGGTAGTGTAGATGTCAGAACACTATAATATCACCAGATAACTGACCTGTTATAGTAGTGTAGATGTCAGAACTATACTATCACCAGATAACTGACCTGTTATAGTTGTGTAGATGTCAGAACACTGCACTATCACCAGATAACTGACCTGTTATGGTAGTGTAGATGTCAGAACACTATAATATCACCAGATAACTGACCTGTTATAGTAGTGTAGATGTCAGAACACTATACTATCACCAGATAACTGACCTGGTATAGTAGTGTAGATGTCAGAACACTATACTATCACCAGATAACTGACCTGTTATAGTAGTGTAGATGTCAGAACACTATACTATCACCAGATAACTGACCTATTATAGTAGTGTAGATGTCAGAACACTATACTATCACTAGATAAGTGACCTGTTATAGTAGTGTAGATGTCAGAACACTATCACCAGATAACTGACCTGTTATAGTAGTGTAGATGTCAGAACACTATCACCAGATAACTGACCTGTTATAGTAGTGTAGATGTCAGAACATTATACTATCACCAGATAACTGACCTGTTATAGTAGTGTAGATGTCAGAACACTATACTATCACCAGATAACTGACCTGTTATAGTAGTGTAGATGTCAGAACACTATCACCAGATAACTGACCTGTTATAGTAGTGTAGATGTCAGATCACTATACTGTCACCAGATAACTGACATGTTATAGTAGTGTAGATGTCAGAACACGATACTATCACCAGATAACTGACCTGTTATTGTAGTGTAGATGTCAGAACACTATAATATCACCAGATAACTGAACTGTTATAGTAGTGTAGATGTCAGAACTATACTATCACCAGATAACTGACCTGTTATAGTAGTGTAGATGTCAGATCACTATACTATCACCAGATAACTGACATGTTATAGTAGTGTAGATGTCAGAACACTATACTATCACCAGATAACTGACCTGTTATAGTAGTGTAGATGTCAGAACACTATACTATCATCAGATAACTGACCTGTTATAGTAGTGTAGACGTCAGAACACTATCACCAGGTAACTGACCTGTTATAATAGTGTAGATGTCAGAACACTGTACTATGACCAGATAACTGACCTGTTATAGTAGTGTAGATGTCAGGACACTATACTATCACCAGATAACTGAGCTGGTATAGTAGTGTAGATGTCAGAACAGTATACTATCACCAGATAACTGACATGTTATAGTAGTGTAGATGTCAGAACACTATACTATCACCAGATAACTGACCTGTTATAGTAGTGTAGATGTCAGAACACTATACTATCACCAGATAACTGACCTGTTATTGTAGTGTAGATGTCAGAACACTATAATATCACCAGACAACTGACCTGTTATAGTAGTGTAGATGTCAGAACTATACTATCACCAGATAACTGACCTGTTATAGTAGTGTAGACGTCAGAACACTATCACCAGGTAACTGACCTGTTATAATAGTGTAGATGTCAGAACACTATACTATGACCAGATAACTGACCTGTTATAGTAGTGTAGATGTCAGAACACTATACTATCACCAGATAACTGACCTGTTATAGTAGTGTAGATGTCAGAACACTATACTATCACCAGATAACTGACCTGTTATAGTAGTGTAGATTTCAGAACACTATACTATCACCAGATAACTGACCTGTTATAGTAGTGTAGATGTCAGAACTATACTATCAACAGATAACTGACCTGTTATAGTAGTGTAGATGTCAGATCACTATACTATCACCAGATTACTGACCTGTTATAGTAGTGTAGATGTCAGAACTATACTATCACCAGATAACTGACCTGTTATAGTAGTGTAGATGTCAGATCACTATACTATCACCAAATAACTGACATGTTATAGTAGTGTAGATGTCAGAACACTATACTATCACCAGTTAACTGACCTGTTATAGTAGTGTAGACGTCAGAACACTATCACCAGGTAACTGACCTGTTATAATAGTGTAGATGTCAGAACACTATACTATGACCAGATAACTGACATGTTATAGTAGTGTAGATGTCAGGACACTATACTATCACCAGATAACTGACCTGTTATAGTAGTGTAGATGTCAGAACACTATACTATCACCAGATAACTGACATGTTATAGTAGTGTAGATGTCAGAACACTATACTATCACCAGATAACTGACCTGTTATAGTAGTGTAGATGTCAGAACACTATACTATCACCAGATAACTGACCTGTTATAGTAGTGTAGATGTCAGAACACTGTACTATCACCAGATAACTGACCTGTTATAGTATTGTAGATGTCAGAACACTATACTATCACCAGATAAATGACCTGTTATAGTAGTGTAGATGTCAGAACACTATAATATCACCAGATAACTGACCTGTTATAGTAGTGTAGATGTCAGAACACTATACTATCACCAGATAACTGACCTGTTATAGTAGTGTAGATGTCAGAACACTATAATATCACCAGATAACTGACCTGTTATAGTAGTGTAGATGTCAGAACTATACTATCACCAGATAACTGACCTGTTATAGTTGTGTAGATGTCAGAACACTGCACTATCACCAGATAACTGACCTGTTATGGTAGTGTAGATGTCAGAACACTATAATATCACCAGATAACTGACCTGTTATAGTAGTGTAGATGTCAGAACACTATACTATCACCAGATAACTGACCTGGTATAGTAGTGTAGATGTCAGAACACTATACTATCACCAGATAAGTGACCTGTTATAGTAGTGTAGATGTCAGAACACTATCACCAGATAACTGACCTGTTATAGTAGTGTAGATGTCAGAACACTATCACCAGATAACTGACCTGTTATAGTAGTGTAGATGTCAGAACATTATACTATCACCAGATAACTGACCTGTTATAGTAGTGTAGATGTCAGAACACTATACTATCACCAGATAACTGACCTGTTATAGTAGTGTAGATGTCAGAACACTATCACCAGATAACTGACCTGTTATAGTAGTGTAGATGTCAGATCACTATACTGTCACCAGATAACTGACATGTTATAGTAGTGTAGATGTCAGAACACGATACTATCACCAGATAACTGACCTGTTATTGTAGTGTAGATGTCAGAACACTATAATATCACCAGATAACTGAACTGTTATAGTAGTGTAGATGTCAGAACTATACTATCACCAGATAACTGACCTGTTATAGTAGTGTAGATGTCAGATCACTATACTATCACCAGATAACTGACATGTTATAGTAGTGTAGATGTCAGAACACTATACTATCACCAGATAACTGACCTGTTATAGTAGTGTAGACGTCTGAACACTATCACCAGGTAACTGACCTGTTATAATAGTGTAGATGTCAGAACACTGTACTATGACCAGATAACTGACCTGTTATAGTTGTGTAGATGTCAGAACACTATACTATCACCAGATAACTGACCTGTTATAGTAGTGTAGATTTCAGAACACTATCACCAGATAACTGACCTGTTATAGTAGTGTAGATGTCAGATCACTATACTATCACCAGATAACTGACCTGTTATAGTAGTGTAGATGTCAGAACACTATAATATCACCAGATAACTGACCTGTTATAGTAGTGTAGATGTCAGAACTATACTATCACCAGATAACTGACCTGTTATAGTTGTGTAGATGTCAGAACACTGCACTATCACCAGATAACTGACCTGTTATGGTAGTGTAGATGTCAGAACACTATAATATCACCAGATAACTGACCTGTTATAGTAGTGTAGATGTCAGAACACTATACTATCACCAGATAACTGACCTGGTATAGTAGTGTAGATGTCAGAACACTATAATATCACCAGATAACTGACCTGTTATAGTAGTGTAGATGTCAGAACACTATACTATCACCAGATAACTGACCTATTATAGTAGTGTAGATGTCAGAACACTATACTATCACTAGATAAGTGACCTGTTATAGTAGTGTAGATGTCAGAACACTATCACCAGTTAACTGACCTGTTATAGTAGTGTAGATGTCAGAACACTATCACCAGATAACTGACCTGTTATAGTAGTGTAGATGTCAGAACACTATCACCAGATAACTGACCTGTTATAGTAGTGTAGATGTCAGATCACTATACTGTCACCAGATAACTGACATGTTATAGTAGTGTAGATGTCAGAACACGATACTATCACCAGCTAACTGACCTGTTATTGTAGTGTAGATGTCAGAACACTATAATATCACCAGATAACTGAACTGTTATAGTAGTGTAGATGTCAGAACTATACTATCACCAGATAACTGACCTGTTATAGTAGTGTAGATGTCAGATCACTATACTATCACCAGATAACTGACATGTTATAGTAGTGTAGATGTCAGAACACTATACTATCACCAGATAACTGACCTGTTATAGTTGTGTAGATGTCAGAACACTATACTATCACCAGATAACTGACCTGTTATAGTAGTGTAGATGTCAGAACACTATACTATCACCAGATAACTGACCTGTTATAGTAGTGTAGATGTCAGAACACTCTATCACCAGATAACTGACCTGTTATAGTAGTGTAGACGTCAGAACACTATCACCATGTAACTGACCTGTTATAATACTGTAGATGTCAGAACACTATACTATCACCAGATAACTGACCTGTTATAGTTGTGTAGATGTCAGAACACTATACTATCACCAGATAACTGACCTGTTATAGTAGTGTAGATGTCAGAACACTATACTATCACCAGATAACTGACCTGTTATAGTAGTGTAGATGTCAGAACACTCTATCACCAGATAACTGACCTGTTATAGTAGTGTAGATGTCAGAACACTATCACCAGATAACTGACCTGTTATAGTAGTGTAGATGTCAGATCACTATACTATCACCAGATAACGGACATGTTATAGTAGTGTAGATGTCAGAACACTATACTATCACCAGATAACTGACCTGTTATAGTAGTGTAGATGTCTGAACACTATACTATCACCAGATAACTGACCTGTTATAGTAGTGTAGATGTCAGAACACTATACTATCACCAGATAACTGACCTGTTATAGTAGTGTAGATGTCAGAACACTATACTATCACCAGATAACTGACCTGTTATAGTAGTGTAGATGTCAGAACACTATACTATCACCAGATAACTGACCTGTTATAGTAGTGTAGATGTCTGAACACTATACTATCACAAGATAACTGACCTGTTATAGTAGTGTAGATGTCAGAACACTATACTATCACCAGATAACTGACCTGTTATAGTAGTGTAGATGTCAGAACACTATACTATCACCAGATAACTGACCTGTTATAGTAGTGTAGATGTCAGAACACTATACTATCACCAGATAACTGACCTGTTATAGTAGTGTAGATGTCAGAACACTATACTATCACCAGATAACTGACCTGTTATAGTAGTGTAGATGTCAGAACACTATATTATCACCAGATAACTGACCTGTTATAGTAGTGTAGATGTCAGAACACTATACTATCACCAGATAACTGACCTGTTATAGTAGTGTAGATGTCAGAACACTATACTATCACCAGATAACTGACCTGTTATAGTAGTGTAGATGTCAGAACACTTTACTATCACCAGATAACTGACCTGTTATAGTAGTGTAGATGTCAGAACACTATACTATCACCAGATAACTGACCTGTTATAGTAGTGTAGATGTCAGAAAACCTGGAGAACAGTGATGGTGTTGAACGTAGTTATCTGTGTGATCACCGGACAGAGGTTGCTCTCCGGTTTTGTGACGAAACAAAGTTTTAATTGTGTCTTCTTATTATCTCGGCCTTAGGCCTATATATCACCGTGTCAAGGCATATGAAACTAACAGGTTATAGAGCAAACAACGCAATTATCACAGCAAGGGTTGTAATATGGCTTACCCAGTGATTTTACCCACACACCACTTGTAACGACTCCCACCAAAGGTGGCTCCCCTTCCTGTTCGGGTGGCGCTCGGCGGTCGTCGTCACCGGCCTACTAGCTGCTACTGACTTTTCCTCCCCCTCCCTTTTTGTTTAGTGGTTACACCTGTTTGTGGTTAGGGTGATTAGTGGGGCTTTATTACCCAGCAGCCCGGCCTGCTGGGTGTGCGGGATTGTTGTGTGTGCAGGTAGTACATTCTTGTGTGTCACGGTTCGTGTACGTTGTGTCTTGTGATTTCGTGTTCTCACTTTATTGTGGTGGAGCATTTACTTTTAGACTAGCGTCGTGTTTCACCCGTGTTGGGAATTGAATTGGAACGCCACTCTGAACTCTCTGTCTCCTGCGTCTGACTCCTTCATCCACTACACCACGGGCATTACACCACTTCTGGTGTGATGACTAGTTGAGATTCTTAAAGCGAATTAAACTTGTAAACAAGTGTTGCAGAAGCAGTTTGATTGTTGTTCAAATCCCAGATTTAAACTGAAGATGAAATATTGAATTCAGATTCATAGAGGAGTGATGAGACGACTCAAGGAATCTATGACAGGTTCTCCAGGTCCAATATTATTTTAATAACCACGGTGGAAGGGTTGCACTTCAACAAACACCATGACAATGTCAAGATCTACATGTCTTTTATGTAGCCAACTCACACAGTTGTTGGACCCAAAACCCCCCATACATTTGATTGGTCTACATGGGAAGGTTCCTCGGCCATCACTGCAACCAATAATTATATAGTTGACAGGTGAAAACTACTTAGCCAAATATGGCATAAACATGTTTAACAGACAGGTAACATGGTGCTAAGAGCACTGTCATGATACTTAAAAATACATGGTTTGATCTGGTCAACAACTCAGGTTTCAGAATGTCTTGGTCAGTGTATTCACTGGTCCAGAATGAGCAGCTAGAGGAATTTCTCTGTCAGCTTGTCTGTGACCTTTTTAAGTGTTGTTTCTGACTTCTGAACAGGAGTGAGGATCCCAACACAGTATATACATTCTACTGATTCACACAGTGCATACATATAATATATAGAATATACTGGATAAATATATTGGGTATATATTGGATTATAATAATTGAGAATACCTATAGGTTAAATATAGTACCAAGGACTAGTTGTTTTACTCAACACACAAGACTACCCTTATACACTTTGGCTCTTTCTCAGTCCTCTGAAATTCAGTCCTCTCCTTCACTGATCTGCCAATCAGTGCAGATTCAGGGGACAAGACAAGGAGAAGAGGGGTTTTTAAGCATTTGGTCTGTTTACATTTCCACAGATGCCATACCAACATCACAATCTAATGGTAAATTATTATTTTCTCTACTACCAGGGGCTGAATGTATCAGGCGTCTCAGAGCAAGAGAGCTAACTCAGGATCAGTTTAGCCTTTTAGATCACATTGAATAAGACTACATGGACAGGTTGGACCTGATCCTAGATCAGCACTTTACTTGAGACGCTTGATACACACTTTGTGGGCCTTTATTTGTAGATACCCGATTGAAATGTTATAGCCTACAACAGATTCCAAGGGAAACAAATCAAGTTTTTAAAATAAATCATGTTTTGTTAATTGATTGATTTGTATTCATCATCTCTAGTCACAAGATAATGCAAAATGAAAAAGTATTTTTTGTTTTAATTAATGGAAGCAAATTTTGTTTCATCTCACAATATGTCTGTAAACTACAGTATACGTTCATTGCAGAAAAAAATAAACTTTTTTTGTCTTCATCATGGTAATAGTTTGGCCAACTGAAAGGCATTCCCTCCCGTCTACAGAGTTCCATCTCACATCATCAACTACTAAAATAAAATAAACATCAATAACAAAATCCGTGTCAATAACAAAAATAGAATCATCATCAACAAAAGTAAAAACATCAACAACAAATATAAATCCTCATCATCATCATCCATGCAGATTGCTCAAGATGGACTTCGAAATTGGACGTCATGTCCTGAGGACGTCGGAAAATACCTTCAAAACTGACCACGTTTTGAACAAATTATAAGGGGTGGTCCAATATAAACACATTTTAAATATTCTTAGTTATAATTTTTGCAAACAAATGGATTTATTCAAAGAAAAGCCAAGCCAAGCCAATTGTGGATTTGTTCACAATAAAAATTACATTAAGATTAAAATGCAAAAGGTCAAATTACAAAAACAAAAGCCAAGCCAAGCCAACCGTTTACCACTAAACGAACATACAGTCACTTCCAATCATTAATCTGTGATTAAGGCATATCAAGCCATAGGTTAAATGGTCAAGTAAATGAAAGTTGTGTTTATTTATGGACATTAGCAAGTAAAACACTCTGAATCTGTTGGTTAACTTGTTGGTGTTCATATTTACTCTTATTATCTGTATGATTTCTGAATGTAGCTTAAAGTGCTCTGCTTACACCTACATGATGATGTTAAATGTTGTATTCCTTTCACATCATATTCAAAGTGTTAGCTATTTCACTATGGAACATCTGATCTGTAAATTCCTAAGATGTTATATAGTTTATGAATGCATCTGAAAATGTGTTTTTCCTGCTGCAGTTGTTCTTTTCTAAATTGCATTGGGTATCTGCACATTATTTCAAAAACTTTATTGAGACGACTGGTTCTACATATGATGATTCTGTGAAATGTCATTTCTGGTTGTTAAGTCTATGAAACGTCAATCATGTTTCTGGTCAACAAGTCTTTTTATGGAACTTCACTTTATTTCATGTTGAATGACTTTTTCAAGCTCTTCAATGCATCATCACGTGTTAATGCCTTCCAGTCCTCTGGGATATCAGCAGGAAGTGCATGTTTGCCTTTAGCGATTGTTTCATTGAATGTGGCCATCACATACTTCCAGTAATCTGAAGCCTCAATGCTGGAATCTCCAGTTATTAACCAGTCAGGGTAATATGTCTGGTAGTCCTTGTAGGGGTGAAATGTTCCTCCAGTCTCAGTGTTGGAGAATGATGTGTCACTAACCACAAGAGATGAACATATCTCTATTACTAATTTATTTGAATAATGATCCCTATAACCATTGATACCTTCTGAACGGTGAATGGAGGCATGGTGGTTTTTGTGCTCTTTCCCCCCTGCTTCACAGGGTACACCACAGAAGGGACATTGCTTCCCACAGCCAAACAGACTGGTGAACATCTCGTCATGAGGCTTGAATGGTAGAGATCTGAGTCTCTCTTTGATGTCCACTCCCTTGTTGTACTCAGCTGCCAGTGACTGCTCCATTTCTCCCACAAACTCTTTGAGGTAGACAGCAAACTGCTTTGTGTTTGCATCTTGAAGAATAAGCATGAGAATGGAATCCAGAGCATCTTTGGGAAAGACAAGCTTCTCTCCAAGAGCATCGCAAATATTGTTAATGAACATCTTCATATCATTTACATTAGCTTTTTGCTGACATTTGAAATGGCAGCAATTATGATTTGGACTATCTCTGACAGATGTTTTATCTCTAGTTTCTTCAGACCGTTGTCCTTTGAGAGTCGTTGGACAATCTGGTCAAACAGCCAGTCCTTCACAAACTGTTCATAATGGTTAATGTACTCTCTATATTTCTCATATTCTCCATCCATCAGTAGCTGTTTCAAAATGGAGAACTGGAAAGCCCCTCGGGTGCTGTAATCCTCTGACCCTTCACCTGTCTTCACTTCATCAACCACATCAGGACCAATCATTTTGGTCACATAATCCTGTACAGCTGGCTGCAAACACAGCTTTGTGAAGTCCTTAGCTTTCTTTAGGCACTGGTCTCGGTTATGAAACAAGTCTCTGAACTCAGTAAGGTACTTGTTCTTAGACAGTTCCAGACACTTCCTTGGGTCATTGACTTCAATAAAATCATCATGCATCTTCTGGAACTCTCTGGCTGCTCTGCCACAGATGTGTTGTTTGAGAGAAACCTCACATTCCTCACTGGCTTTAACTTGTGTGTGTTGTTGTAATGTTTGGTCAATTATTCTAAGCAGTTCTTTGATGTGAGTGTCATGGTAATCAGTTTTGCTTTTCACCCTCTGGGTCATAAACTCCAGACACTGTTTTATGATGTCATCACAGAGGTCTTGTCGTTTTTTCCTGTGATGGTCGGGATCCAAGTGCTTTGCTATGTTTTTAGCCTGCTGGCACCAACTCTCTGATTCCACAACAAAGGCTTTTCTCCCACAATCCACCAGACTGTTTCCAACCACCATCTTGTTGACATGACTCCCCCTCGTTGTCAGATTATCACGTAACATGAGGAAGGCATCTTGAGCCACATCTCTACTTGGGAGTCCATTGAAGTGTATATCAGAAAGAGTTTTCCTCCATATGTTTTCAAACTCTTCACTGAGGGCCTCATCTGATAAAACAAATTCTTTCTGTCTACAGTTCTGCAGCAGAGTCAGAACTTGCTTTTCCATTGTACTTGTCTGAGATCTTTTGATGATGTCCAGTTCTGTCATTCCCTCTTTGATTTCAACAAATCCATTTAATTTGTTCTTCACCGTGTTTTCTATCTCCTTTCTCAGTGTTTTAGCGCTGGACACAAAATCCTCCTTGTATTTTTCCACCAGATTGACATGGCCATCTTGTTTTTCAAAGTATTTTACTAGATTGTCTTGGATTTCCTTTTCTCCCTCTGACAGTTTCCCAGATGCTTCTATAATTAAGTCTTGTAGCACATCTCTTATGGACCTCTGGGGATGTTGATCTGTCACTCCAATATTGGATATTTTAGTTTCACTACTCATCATCCATCTATACATTTCCTTCTGGAAGGCCCATTCCCAACCATTGTACTCAGAGCATAATCTGGAGTAGGCATCTGCAACCAAGCTGTTTCTGAAACTGAAGATGAATTTTTCAAATTTCACTGCCTCCCACAAGGTTTGTGTCCACTTCAGGAAATGTGTCATGTCATCATTTCTCTGGCAGATTCTGAAATCTTTCATTAAGGTCTTCTTGAAGTTGTACACAGCCTCACTGTAGCCTGCATTGACTGGAGCCATCGGGGGAGTCCCATGCCAGAGTCCTGGGATGTAGCAGCAGCTTGTGTCTGGATCATACTCCATCACATCAGTGAACTTGGTGATATTCTCCTTCTTCTCCATTCTGGCTGCTGCCTGGGTCATTTCATTCAACTGTTCCAACAACTTCTTCCTGTCCCTCATGTTGTTATCATGAGCAGACATGTCTGACACATTCTGGTGCACAAAATGACATACTGGCTTCTTCCCCACTTCCTTCATCCTGATAAAAGCATGAACAACAATCTGTAGAATGTCTTTCATCTCTGTGGAGTTCTCCATGGCGATGTTGATGATAGTGACATCACTGAGTCCTATCACCAGTGTTGCCAGTTCATTGTCATGTTCATAGCTGTCATCTAGTTGAGCCAACTCTGGTGATTTCAACCCCTCTGTGTCAATGATCATGATGAAGTCACATTTCAACTCCTCCTTGAGTTCTTTGTTGACTTTAATCAGTAGTATGAAGGCCCCTCTGGTGCATCTTCCACTGCTGACAGCAAACTGGACCCCAAACATGGTGTTGAGGAGAGTGGACTTCCCTGTGCTTTGGACCCCTAAAACTGTAACAACTCGGATCTTGCTGTTAGAGTCCACAAGAGTATGAAGCTGTGTCAGAACAGCTGATATCCATTTCAGAGGGATATTTGATGCATCTCCATCCACAAGCTCAATGGGGAAACCATCCAACAGCATCTGAGCACACAATCCAGGGAGATGCTCCATCTGTTTCCTTTGAGGACTGTCTTCAGGGAGGGAGCAGGCAGCTTCATATAACTGGCCCAACTCACGCAGGAAGTGTTCAAGACCCAAGGAACAATCAGATAATTGCTTATCCAAATCTTTAATTTCGTCTTTTTTCTCCTGAGAATGTTGGCAAAGCTTTTTGTACCGGTCCCGCAAACCAGACAGGTTCTGCCGTGAGAGATTGTCCAGATTTATCCGCATCCATTTGAGGAAATAGGATCGCTCAGGTCCTGATTTTGACATTCCTAAAATGAAGCTTGCCATTACATCTGACATGTCAAATGTATATTGTTTCTTTCTCAGCTCTATCTCCTTTTTCTTCAGAGAGCTCTTGTAGTGTTCAATGTTTTGATCCCCTGCTTTCCTCAGTCTACACCTCTCTTTCTCCAACTGGGAAAGCTCTTTCCAGATTGTTCCTTGTAAGGGTAGCTGTTGGTCTTTGAATGTAATTGTGTCTTTGATGTTACTGGTGATTTTATCTGCCATCTTCCTGGCACTCTGACACTCATCACTGTCTTCATCAATCAGAATCTTACTCTGACGAGCCACGGTAGCCATGTTTTCAATTGTCAATCTGTTTTTACTTTTTTCGATGATGTCACCTACAGATGACTGCAGGGTTTTGACAAATTCTGCATCATTCTGCTTCTTCTTCACAATCACATTTGTTGGGTTGATACTGTAGTTTGTGATCATTTTCTTCAATGTGTCCACCCTGAATGTTTCTTTCTGAGAATTGACAACCAGAAATAACTCTGTTTTTGTGATTTTTCCATCCAAAACCTTGAGATCTGCCTCAAAATCATCAATGAAAATGTAAACTGCAGCTGATGTTTGACACAGAAAGGAGAACTGTGTTTCAAAGGACTTGATGTCTCCTCTGAGATTGGCAACAGACACAGGCTTAGTGAACATGTCTATGTTTCGGTTCCCACATGGAAAGTACCAGTTGATTTCAACCAGACCATCTGAGATTTGCCGAGGGACATCTCCACATTCCATATCATGATGAACAAATGTGTCATGGTACTGTTGAGGGTTACTAAGCAACTTGTTCAAAATCTGAGACTTGGACAAGCTGCTCTCTCCTAACCTAACAAAGGACACCATAGGAATATCAGAGACAACAAGTCTGTCCTCCACAAAAGCATTTGTGGCCATTTGGGAAGAGGGTCTAAATTTCCTCACTATGTCCCTCAAGGCCCACAGCATCAAAGTGATTTGTTTTGTGTCACATTTGGGCAGCAGGAGAGGAACAGCAAACTGACACATGGACATTTTCTGGACCATCTCCTGCTGCAGGAAACCATCTGAGCACAGAAACAGGGCAGTTATCAGGTCCAGTGGATTAATTACATTGATGCTATCAGAGTCAGTGTCCAGGTTGTCTACATCATAATAGGAAACCTGGTCAGTGGTCAGACATTTCACACTCCTAGCATTCACATTTGCCATCATTAATTTCTTCAGGAAGGCCCCTGGAAGTGACTGCATAGTGGTAAGAGGTTCATCTGATGTAGTATCAGCATTTATCTCAAGGACAGAACTTAACGTCAGCTTGTTTTCATAATGATCTTCTAGTCCAGTCTTTGACAACAGCTCCCTGAGAAAAGGTCCTGTAAATAGAAATGAAAAGATAACCATGATTACAAATCCTCTTCAACGTGTAGCAGAAAGGCACCCTAACAGGTGTTTTACACTGTACTATGGATGAAGTTAAAACAAGCAGAGGCAGACCATCTCTGAGACACAGTGACTCACAGAAATGGAAGCAAGCAAATGAATTCAGATACAGTTTGAGCTGTGAATCCATTGAGCTCCTTAACTCCTAAGGGAGCTATTATGATATCAGATAAGGTAGGGTAATTTTACTGCCATTTTACTGCAACACCAACAAAATATCCATTACAGCATGGAATAAAGGTACAATAACATGTCCTGTTTCTAGAACTATATCAGTATCTCTATACATTACAGCATGGAATAAAGGTACAATAACATGTCCTGTTTCTAGAACTATATCAGTATGTCTATACATTACAGCATGGAATAAAGGTACAATAACAGGTCCTGTTTCTAGATCTATATCAGTATCTCTATACATTACAGCATGGAATAAAGGTACAATAACATGTCCTGTTTGTGTAGTGTGAGGCAGTTTGATGTACACGTAGAGTATACGCCCTGGACAGGATGCTAGTCTATCACAGGGCCTTACCACCAATATATCTCCTTACTGCTGAATGCCAAGCAGAGACTCATTTAGTCTCCTTAATGTTGAGTGCCAAGCAGACTAATTTAGTCTCCTTAATGCTGAGTGCCAAGCAGAGACCCATTTAGTCTCCTTAATGTTGAGTGCCAAGCAGACTAATTTAGTCTCCTTAATGCTGAGTGCCAAGCAGAGACTCATTTAGTCTCCTTAATGCTGAGTGCCAAGCACAGACTAATTTAGTCTCCTTACTGCTGAGTGCCAAGCAGAGACTCATTTAGTCTCCTTAATGCTGAGTGCCAAGCAGAGACTCATTTAGTCTCCTTAATGCTGAGTGCCAAGCAGAGACTCATTTAGTCTCCTTACTGCTGAGTGCCAAGCAGACTAATTTAGTCTCCTTACTGTTGAGTGCCAAGCAGACTAATGTAGTCTCCTTAATGCTGAGTGCCAAGCAGACTAATTTAGTCTCCTTAATGCTGAGTGCCAAGCAGAGACTAATTTAGTCTCCTTAATGCTGAGTGCCAAGCAGACTCATTTAGTCTCCTTAATGCTGAGTGCCAAGCAGAGACTAATTTAGTCTCCTTACTGCTGAGTGCCAAGCAGAGACTCATTTAGTCTCCTTAATGCTGAGTGCCAAGCAGAGACTAATTTAGTCTCCTTAATGCTGAGTGCCAAGCAGAGACTCATTTAGTCTCCTTAATGCTGAGTGCCAAGCAGAGACTCATTTAGTCTCCTTAATGCTGAGTGCCAAGCAGACACTAATTTAGTCTCCTTAATGCTGAGTGCCAAGCAGACTAATTTAGTCTCCTTACTGCCGAGTGCCAAGCAGAGACTCATTTAGTCTCCTTACTGCTGAGTGCCAAGCAGAGACTAATTTAGTCTCCTTACTGCTGAGTGCCAAGCAGAGACTCATTTAGTCTCCTTACTGCTGAGTGCCAAGCAGAGACTCATTTAGTCCCAGTTTTACACTGTTTGGTGTGACTCGGATCCAACTCCCAACCTACCAATCACAGGCCGGACACTAACCACAAGGCCAGTGGTTAGTCGAATGAGACACCAAAAATATTCTGGACAATCCTTGCATACACCGTTTTCTCAGCACTTTTGGCTGTTGTTGCGTCACTTGACTTCCTGGATAAGCTGATGATGGAAAGTGTCCCGATGTAACTAAACATCTGGACACCAAATGTTCATCCAAGTATTATGTGTAATTATTGAAGAACCACGTTAATGACAGTAGCAATTTTGGTTTTATGAATCAAGGTAAGGTGACTGTTTCGGCTAGAAGCAATTGATTTAGCAAATCAAAATAATTTGGAGTTGTGTGCCAATGAAAACTGTTTTCACAACATAACATGAGACAAAAAAAGTTACTTCATTACACTGCATTTCAGAGATCTTCATCCCCCCCAAAATAGACAACTGCATCCATGTCTAATTTAACTGTTAAATGTTTACCATATTATATAATGATAAACATAAATGTATCCATACCGTAGTGGTTAAGAGCATTTGGGCCAGAAATCAAAAGGTTGCTGGTTCAAATCCCTGAGTCGACTAGGTGAAAAATCTGTCAATGTTCCCTTGAGGAAGGTACTTAACCCACATTTCTCCTTTAAGTCTCTCTGGATAAGAGCATCTGCTAAATGGATAAAATGTACAGTAAATATAAACACATGCAAGGTAAGAAGAAAAGCAATGTTTCCATCAAGACACCAGACATTGGTTTTAAACATTTAATTAAAGACCCTGAGGTCGATGTCCGCGCCTCCGCGGAAATCTAATGAGTGTAAAAAAAAAACATCCCCATAAAAATCTATCAGTTTAAACTAGAGATATGTTATTTTGCATTGGATACGTCTCAAGGTGACAGAGCTAGAGCGGTGTTTGTTAGACCATGAGACATCCCAACAATCAGTCTTCTCACATAATCATCTGTAGCGTCTGAACGGTTTGGCCTAGAAACTACAATGACCCCTCTATGGAAAGATGATTCTCACGAACATGATGGTGTTTTCCGTTTTGAAGACTCGTCTGAAGTCGGTACAGCCAATCTGCCAACTTCTGTCTGTAGTGTCCGAACAGTTTGGGCTACACACTAAGATGTCCGCTCTGTGCAAAGGTGAGACTCTCGCGAAGACGTACACGTCAGTCGTTTTGCTCTCGTCTGAAGGTCCCCCAGTATCAGTTGAAAAAATGAATGGAAGTACAGTGCATTTGAAAACCATTAAGACATCTTCTCTTTTTCAACATTTTGTTATGTTACAGCCTTATTCTAAAATTGATTAATATTTATTTTTTCCTCATACCCCATAATGAGAAAAACTAAACATTTTTTTTTTTTATGTTTGCAATCTATTATATTAAAAAAATGAAATACGGTCCCACAGTTCACAGAGCATGTAAGAGCAAAAACCAAGTCATGTGGCCTCCATCAATCTTAAAAGGATGACATTTGGAACCACGAAGACTCTTCCTAGAGCTGGCTGCCCAGCCAAACTGAGCAATCGGTAGATAAGGGTCTTGGTCAGGGAGGTGACCAAGAACCCGATGGTCACTCTGACAGAGCTCCAGAGTTCCTCTGTGGAGATGGGAACTTCCAGAAGGAAAACCATCTCTGAAGCACTCCACCAAACAGGCCTGGAGCAACGTACAAAGAGATCCTTGATGACAACCTGGGGCAAAGGACAACTAAGTACACAGCCAAGACAATGCAGGCGTGGCTTCAGGACAAGTCTCTGAAGAGCCGGACTTGAACCCGATCAAACATCTCTGGAGAGACCTGAAAATAGCTCTGCAGCGACGCTCCCAATCCAACCTGACAGAGCTTGAGAGGATCTGCAGAGAAGAATGGGAGAAACTCCCCAAATATAGGTGTGCCAAGAAGACTCAAGGCTGTAATTGCTGCCAAAGGTGCTTCAACAAAGTACGGAGTAATGGGTCTGAATACTCATGTAAATGTTATTTACCTTTTTTATTTTTTAATAAATGTTCAAAATAAATTAAAAACCTGTTTTTGCTTTGTCATTATGGGGTATTGTGTGTAATTTGATGAGGGGAAAAATTATTTAATCTATTCTAGAATAAGGTTGTAACGTAACAAAATGTGGAAAACGTAAGGGGTCTGAATACTTTCCGAATGCACTGTATATATATATAGACTGTTCAGTGCCAAAAATAAGGGTTTAAATTATGTTTCCTAATCTTTCGTATATCTCTTAGATATAGGACAGACACTTCAGAACAGACTTCATTTCTATTTTTGGGGGGACTCTCATTGTTCCATGTGTAGAATCTGTTATGCAATGCAGTAAGGACCAACATTTTTTTGTATTTCTTTGATACTTCAAGGGTTCTTAAAATTCAAAATCAAATTGCAAAATGATCCTTGGTTTGACCTTCTTATAATAATTCAATACAGCTTAGTAGCTGCACCATCGAGAGCATCCTGACTGTTTGCATCACCGCTTGGCATGGAAATTGCTCGGCCTCCGATCGTAAGGCGCAACAGAGGTTAGTGTGTACGGCCAAGTACATCGCTGGTGCCAAGCTTTCTGCCATCCAGGACCTCTATACCAGGTGGTGTCAGAGGAAGGCACTAAAAATGGTCAGACTCCAGACACCCACTGTTCTTTCTGCTACCGCACGGTAAGCAGTACCGGAGCGCCAAGTCTAGGTCCAGAAGGCTCCTTTAATTAACAGCTTCTACCCCCAAACTTTAAGCATGATCTCTTAAGTTCTGTTTGCATTATGGACACTCGCATGTTAACCGTACTCTCATACACCCCTAGATAAAATAATTAGCATGGAACATCAGTCAACATCATTAGAACTAGCACTGCTTTGTCCTTTCTTTCATGTTACGCTGCCTGCAGGCTAAGCATCTGATCAACATTGATGCTAGCAACTGATGACAATATACTGGAACTCATCACGGCTCTAGCTCCTTTGTCAACGCTGCCGGCTAGCTCTGAGCTATGGGCCACCCAATTCTGCATTGACGCTGATCCTGCTTCTCATTTGGTCACAGTTTTACCCATGATGGGAGAATGATCCTCTGCTGCTACGAAGTTACATTTGATTGATTCTGAGATTCTGGAGCTACATGACTTCATATAGCTACACGATATTGCTATATGATCATGATTATGTCTGCCCCGAGGTCCAGTAGCTAGGTTACATAGGTAGCATTTTCTTAAATATCAAGATGACAGCTAATCCACCCGGTGGTGCATCTATTGAAAATAACTACTTGTCACTAAATCCGGAGAACTAGGACCAGAAAATAAAGGCTAACTGGAGCTGGTCTGAGCGGTTGGCTGTGAATGCTCTCACTTAGCTATTAACTGATGCCGATTGCTTAGGTTCTGCTCACTACAGTGTTGTCTGAATAGGGGGCAAGATTCAGCAGGCTACTGTCATTACACATCTGGCTAAAAGACTACTGTAGCCCTGTTGGCAGAACTTTTATAGGTAACTTTTGGAAACAGAAGATGCTCTACAGGAATGACGGAGTCCATCGAAATCATCTTGGTGACGGGACCCTGTCGCATTTCAAGAGCGTGTTGAGACAATGACTTATCAGTGACCAAGCTCTGCTCAGATGATCTCTACCATTGTGTCGCTGAGCTGTCATAAGGCTGCTGCAAATGTACATTTTCCCAGGTGTGTTGTCAATCATAATGTAAGTAACTTAATTTTATCCTACAGCTACTGTCAGCAGTAATCATGTGCCTATGAACTTTATTGATACTGTTAACACAGATGGTTTGCCCTAGTAGAAAGCCCACTGTGAGCAGTTCACCCTGCACTATCAGCTCAAATAAATACCACTGTCATGTCTTCTCCCAGTAAAGCAATAACAAACTATCAAGCAACCCAGAAAGGTGGTAAAAAACATAAAGAAGACCTACTCAATATTCAGTTGCACCCCCTTTTGCCCTCAGAACAGCCTCAATTTGTTGGGTGACAGACTCTACAAGGTGTCGAAATAGTTCCAGAGCGATGCTGGCCCATGCTGACTCCAATGCTTCTACCAGTTGGCTGGTAGTGGATCTCTACACTGAATAGTTCATTCAATCTCATTGGATTGAGATCTGGTGACTGGGCAGGCCACTGTAGTAAGCTGAATTCACTGTCATGTTCGTGGAAAAATTCCTGGACAATCCTAGCCTTGTGACATGGGGCATTATCCTGCTGAACAAATCTATTCGCAGATGGATACACTGCTGCCATGAAGGGATGCACCTGATCAGCAGTGACGTTCAGATATCCTGTGGCATTCAATTGCTGCTTCACGTTTCTCAAGGGGCACAATCTGTGTCATGAAAACACAGCCCACACCATCACACCACCACAACGATCCTGCAACGTTGACATGTGGCATGATGGATGTATGTCCTTATGTGGTTTTCTCCATACCCTAGTCCTACCATCAGCGTGACACAGCAGGAACCGGGATTCATTAGACTAGGCAATGTTTTTTAAATTCTCCAGTGTCCAGTGTTTTCATTCCTTAGCCCAGTGCAACCGCAGTTTTTGTTTTTTGCTGAAAGAAGTGGAACTCTGTAAGGTCGTCGGCTGCCATACCCCAATCCTGTCAAGGTACGACAAGTTGTGCATTCTTTTATGGGTCTTTGGGCACCAATGTTGTACTGGACTGTCAGTTGACTAACTGTAGCCCGTCTGTTGCACTGCACAATGTGTCAGCCTTCTTTGTCCTCTTTTATCAATGACCCATTCATGGCCTGCCGTTGGCTGGATGTCCTTTAGGTGGGACCATTCTTGATACACAAGGGAAACCGTTGAGCTTGAAAAACCCAACAGCTTTGCAGTTCTTGACACACTCACACTCACACTCGGTACGCCTGACACCTCATACCATACCCGGCTCAAAGGCACTTAAATGTTTTGTCTTGCCCATTCACCCTCTGAATGGCACATGTACACAATCGATGTCTCAATTGTTTCAAGGCTTAAAAATCCTTCTTCAACCTGTCTCCCCTTCATTTACACTAATTGAAGTGGATTTGACATCATTAAGGGATCACAACTTTCACCTGGATTCCCCTGTTGTGGAAAGAGCAGGTGTTCCTAATGTTTATACACTCAGTGTATATCCAGGGTCATATTCCTGTAAAGCTTAGAGAAAATCTCATGGCAAATGTTGTTGAAGTAATATGGCTACAGGTTCACCTGCCTCACTTAAAACCTATTCTTGTGGGAAGTTTCTATAGACCATCAAGTGCTAACAGTCTGTCACGCCCTGACCTTAGAGATCCTTTTAATTCTCTATTTGGTTAGGTCAGGGTGTGACTAGGGTGGGCAATCTATGTTTTCTATTTCTTTGTTGACCTGGTATGGTTCCCAATCAGAGGCAGCTGTCTATCGTTGTCTCTGATTGGGGATCATATTTAGGCAGCCTTTTCCCACCTGTTGTTTGTGAGATCTTGTTTTTGTGTAGCTGCCTGTGAGCAGCCCAGAATGTCACTTTTCGTTTTCTTCTCTATTGTTTTTGGTGAGTTTCATATTTATTAAACATGTGGAACTCTAAGTACGCTGCGCCTTGGTCCATTCATTCCAACGAACGTGACAGAAGATCCCACCACCCACGGACCAAGCAGCGTGCCCAGGAGGAGCAGAGATCCTGGGCCTGGGAGGAAAGCCAGGAGTGGAGGACATCCTGGACGTGGGACGAAATCATGGCAGGAGACAGAAGCCTGCCATGGAAGCAGCGAAGGAGCAACAGCGACGACGCCGGGGTTCGCGGCCACAAAGACAGCCCAAAGGACAGCCCGAAAAAAAATTTGCGGCAAGGAGTATGCGGCAACGTAGGCGTTTGGAGGAGCGTGTCATCAGTCCGGTGCAATCTGTGCCGGTCCCACGCATCAGGCCTCCAGTGCGCCTCCCCAGTCCGGTACATCCTGTGTCTCCTCCTCGTACTCGCCCTGATGTACGCCTCCACAGCCCAGTACGTCCTGTGCTAGCTCCTCGACACTCGCCCTGAAGTGCGTGTCACCAGTCCGGTGCCACCTGTACCGGCCCCAAGCATCAGGCCTCTAGTGCGCCTCCCCAGTCCAGTATGTCCTGTGCCTGCTCCTCGCACTCGCCCTGAAGTGCGTGTCACCAGTCCGGTGCCACCTGTACCGGCCCCAAGCATCAGGCCTCTAGTGCGCCTCCCCAGTCCAGTATGTCCTTTGCCTGCTCCTCGCACTCGCCCTGAAGTGCGTGTCACCAGTCCGGTGCCACCTGTACCGGCCCCACGCATCAGGCCTCTAGTGCGCCTCCCCAGTCCAGTATGTCCTGTGCCTGCTCCTCGCCCTCGCCCTGAAGAGCGTGTCACCAGTCCGGTGCAACCTGTACCGGCCCCACGCATCAGGCCTCCAGTGCGCCTCCCCAGTCCAGTACGTCCTGTGCCTGCTCCTCGCACTCGCCCTGTAATGCATGTCACCAGTCCGGTACCACCAGTGTTGGCCCCATGAACCAGGCTTCCAGCGAGGGTTCGCAGTCCAGAGCCTCCGGCGAGGGTTCCCAGTCCAGAGCCTCCGGCGAGGGTTCCCAGTCCAGAGCCTCCGGCGAGGGTTCCCAGTCCAGAGCCTCCGGCGAGGGTTCCCAGTCCAGAGCCTCCGGCGAGGGTTCCCAGTCCAGAGCCTCCGGCGAGGGTTCCCAGTCCAGAGCCTCCGGCGACGGTTCCCAGTCCGGAGCTTCCGGCGACGATCCACGGTCCGGAGCCGTCTACGACGATCTACGGTCCGGAGTCTCCGGCGACGATCTACCGTCCGGGGTCCCCGGCGACGAGCTACGGTCCGGAGTCCCCGGCGACGATCTACGGTTCGATTCCTCCGGCGATGATTCTCCCGTACCGGAGCCGCCACCGAGGGTAGATGCCCACCCGGACCGTCCCATATAGGTTCAGGTTTGCGGCCAGGAGGGGGGGGGGGGGGGTACTGTCACGCCCTGACCTTATTGATCCTTTAAATTCTCTCTTTGGTTAGGTCAGGGTGTGACTAGGGTGGGCAAACTATGTTTTCTATTTCTTTGCTGGCCTGGTATGGTTCCCAATCAGAGGCAGCTGTCTATCGTTGTCTCTGATTAGGGATCATATTTAGGCAGCCTTTTCCCACCTGTTGTTTGTGGGATCTTGTTTTTGTGTAGCTATCTGTGAGCAGCCCAGAATGTCACTTTTCGTTTTCTTCTGTATTGTTTTTGGTGAGCGAAATTCTATATTTTATCAAATAGTTGTAAAACATTTTGGGGGGGGATATCTAAACGGGTTGTAAAATGTTTAATGAAATAGCTACATGATCCATGGTATGACCATCTGAAAACACACCCCACACCTGTCTATATAAGGTCCCACAGTTGATAGTGCATGTCAGAGCAAAAAAATCAAGCCATGAGGTGGAAGCTCCGAGACAGAATTGTGTCGAGGCACAGATCTGGGGAAGAGTAGCAAAACATTTCTGCAGCATTGATTATCCCCCAAGAACACTGTGGCATCATTCTAAAATGGAAACAGTACAGGGGAGAAGGGCCTTGGTCAGGGAGGTGACCAAGAACCCGATGGTTACTCTGACAGAACTCCAGAGTTCCTTTGTGGAGATGGGAAAACCTTCCAGCAGCACTCCACCAATCAGACGAGTGGCCACTCCTCAGTAAAAGGCCCATGACAGCCCAGTTGGAGTTTGCCAAAGGCCACCTAAAGCACTCTCGGACAATGAGAAACAGTCTCTGGTCTTATGAAACACAGATTTAACTATTTGGCCTGAATGCAAAGCATCACGTCTGGATGAAACCAGGCACCGCTCCTCACCTGGCCAATACCATCCCCACAGTGAAGCATGGTGGTGGAGGAGCGCTCAGGACCTCAGAATGGGCCGAAGGTTCACCTTCTAACAGGACAACGACCCTAAGCACACAGCCAAGACAACACAAGACTGTTTTCGAGACAAGTCTCAATGTCCTAGAGTGGCCCATCCAGAGCCTGGACTTGAACCCAATCAAAAATCTGAGGAGATACCTGAAAATAGCTGTACAGAGACACTCCCCATCCAACCTGATAGAGTTTGAGAGGATCTGCAGAGAAGAATGGGAGAAACTCCCCAAATACAGGTGTGCCAAGCTTGTAGCGTGATACCCAAGAAGACTCAAGACTGTAATCGCTGCCAAAGGTGCTTCTACAAAGTACTGAGTAAAAGGTCTGAATAGTAATGTACATTTTAATATTTCAATTTCTTACTTTGTATAAATTTGCAGAAAATTCTAAAAACCTGTTTTTGTTTTGTCATTATGGGGTATTGTGGGTAGGTTGGTGAGGGGGAAAAAACAATTGAATCCATTGTAGAATAATGTAACAAAATGTATAAGGGTCGGAATTTTTTCCCGAATGCACTGTATATTAGATTCTGTAACTACTACATGTGCCCATCTCATTGATATCAAATTATTAGAGATACACACGTTGTTTTAGTATAGAGGTCCTGGATGGCAGGAAGCTTGCCCCTAATGATATACTGGGCCATACGCACTACCCTCTGTAACAACCTTTAAGTCCTTACTGAAGACTCATCTCATCAGCAGGTCCTTTGATTGAGTGTGGTCTGGCCCTGGGCTGCGAAGGTGGAGTGACAAACCGTCCTTGCTGTCTCTGCCTGGCTGACTCCCCTCTTTTCCGATGGGATTCTCTGCCTCTAACCATACTACAGGGGCTGAGTCACTGGCTTAATAGTGCTCTCCCATGCCATCCCTAGAAGGGGTGTATCACGTTGTTCCAGACTTTTTTCGCTATACTCGACGTGAGTGGGTTGAGTCACTGACTTGATCTTCTTGTCCGGTTTTGTGCCCTTTTGGCTTGTGCAGTGGGGGAGATCTTCACGCCTTGTCTCAGGGTAGTAAGTTGGTGGTCTGTTGATATCCCTCTAGTGGTGTGGGGGCTGTGCTTTGGCAAAGTGGGTGGGGTTATAGCCTGCCTGGTTATATCCTGCCTGTCACAGTGTACCTAAACCTCAGTTTCCAGTGTCTATGCTGCAATAGTCTATGTGCTGGGGGGCTAGGGTCAGTCTGTCCTATCTGGTGTAACTCTCCTGTCTTATGTGGTGTCCTGTGTGATCTTAGGTATTCTCCCATCTGAGCCCTAAGACCATGCAACAGGACTACCTGGCCTGATGAGTCCTGGATGTCCCCATCCCCAGTCAACCTGGTCATGCTGCTGATCCAGTTTCTGTTGTTTTGCCTGCGGTTATGGAACCCTGACCTGTTCACCGGACGTGCTACCTTTTCCCAGACCTGCTGTTTACCCTCTCTCTGTCTCTCTGTCTTTTTCTCTCTCTCTTCCCTGCTGTCTCGACCTCTGAAAGCTTGGCTATAAAAAGCTAATTACATGTACTCCTGAGGTGCTGACCTGTTCCACCCTCTACAACCATTGTGTTTATTACTTGACCCTGCTGGTCATCTACAGTTGAAGTTGTACGTTTACATACAATTAGGTTGGAGTCATTAAAACTCATTTTTCAACCACTCCACAAATTTCTTGTTAACAAACTATAGTTTTGGCAAGTCGGTTAGAACATCTACTTTGTGCATGACACAAGTAATTTTTCCAACAATTGTTTACAGACAGATTATTTCACTTATAATTCACTGTATCACAATTACAGTGGGTGAGAAGTATACATACACTAAGTTGACTGTGCCTTCAAACAGCTTGGAAAATTCCAGAAAATTATGTCATGGCTTTAGAAGCTTCTGATAGGCTAATTGACATCATTTTAGTCAATTGGAGGTGTACCTGTGGATGAATTTCAAGGCCTACCTTCAAACTCAGTGCCTCTTCGCTTGACATCATGGGAAAATCAAAAGAAATCAGCCAAGACCTGAAGTCTGGTTCATCCTTGGGAGCAATTTCCAAACACCAGACGGTACCACGTTCATCTGTACAAACAATAGTACGCAAGTATAAACACCATGGGACCACGCAGCCGTCATACCACTCAGGAAAAAGACGGGTTCTGTCTCCTAGAGATGAACGTACTTTGGTGCGAAAAGTGCAAATCAATCCCAGAACAACAGCAAAGGACCTTGTGAAGATGCTGGAGGAAACAGGTACAACAGTATCTACAGTGGGGCAAAAAAGTATTTAGTCAGCCACCAATTGTGCAAGTTCTCCCACTTAAAAAGATGAGAGAGGCCTGTAATTTTCATCATAGATACACTTCAACTATGACAGACAAAATGAGAGAAAAAAAATCCAGAAAATCACATTGTAGGATTTTTAATGAATTTATTTGCAAATTATGGTGGAAAATAAGTATTGGGTCACCTACAAACAAGCAAGATTTCTGGCTCTCACAGACCTGTAACTTCTTCGTTAAGAGGCTCCTCTGTCCTCCACTCGTTACCTGTATTAATGGCACCTGTTTGAACTTGTTATCAGTATAAAAGACACCTGTCCACAACCTCAAACAGTCACACTCCAAACTCCACTATGGCCAAGACCAAAGAGCTGTCAAAGAACACCAGAAACAAAATTGTAGACCTGCACCAGGCTGGGAAGACTGAATCTGCAATAGGTAAGCAGCTTGGTTTGAAGAAATCAACTGTGGGAGCAATTATTAGGAAATGGAAGACATACAAGACCACTGATAATCTCCCTCGATCTGGGGCTCCACGCAAGATCTCACCCCGTGGGGTCAAAATGATCACAAGAACGGTGAGCAAAAATCCCAGAACCACACCGGGGACCTAGTGAATGACCTGCAGAGAGCTGGGACCAAAGTAACAAAGCCTACCATCAGTAACACACTACGCCGCCAGGGACTCAAATCCTGCAGTGCCAGACGTGTCCCCCTGCTTAAGCCAGTACATGTCCAGGCCCGTCTGAAGTTTGCTAGAGAGCATTTGGATGATCCAGAAGAAGATTGGGAGAATGTCATATGGTCAGATGAAACCAAAATAGAACTTTTTGGTAAAAACTCAACTCGTCGTGTTTGGAGGACAAAGAATGCTGAGTTGCATTCAAAGAACACCATACCTACTGTAAAGCATGGGGGTGGAAACATCATGCTTTGGGGCTGTTTTTCTGCAAAGGGACCAGGACGACTGATCCGTGTAAAGGACAGAATGAATGGGGCCATGTATCGTGAGATTTTGAGTGAAAACCTCCTTCCATCAGCAAGGGCATTGAAGATGAAACGTGGCTGGGTCTTTCAGCATGACAATGATCCCAAACACCCCGCCCGGGCAACGAAGGAGTGGCTTCGTAAGAAGCATTTCAAGGTCCTGGAGTGGCCTAGCCAGTCTCCAGATCTCAACCCCATAGAAAATCTTTGGAGGGAGTTGAAAGTCCGTGTTGCCCAGCAACAGCCCCAAAACATCACTGCTCTAGAGGAGATCTGCATGGAGGAATGGTCCAAAATACCAGCAACAGTGTGTGACAACCTTGTGAAGACTTACAGAAAACGTTTGACCTCTGTCATTGCCAACAAAGGGTATATAACAAAGTATTGAGATAAACTTTTGTTATTGACCAAATACTTATTTTCCACCATAATTTGCAAATAAATTCATAAAAAATCCTACAATGTGATTTTCTGGATTTTTTTTTCTAATTTTGTCTGTCATAGTTGAAGTGTACCTATGATGAAAATTACAGGCCTCTCTCATCTTTTTAAGTGGGAGAACTTGCACAATTGGTGTCTGACTAAATACTTTTTTGTCCCACTGTATATCCACAATAAAACGAGTCCTATATCAACATAACCTGAAAGGCCGATCAGCAAGGAACAAGCCACTGCTCCAAAACCGCCATAAAAAAGCCAGTCTACGGTTTGCAACTGACATGGGGACAACGATCGTACTTTTTTGAGAAATGTCCTCGTCTGATGAAACAAAAATAGAACTGTTTGGCCATAATGACCATCGTTATGTTTGGAGAAAAAATGGGGAGGCTTGCAAGCCGGAGAACACCATCCCAACCGTGAAGCACGGGTGTGGAAGCATCATGTTGTGGGGGTGCTTTGCTGCAGGAGGGACTGGTGCACTTTACAAAATAGATGGCATCATGAGGTAGGAAAATTATGTGGATATATTGAAGCAACATCTCAAGACATCAGTCAGGAAGTTAAAGCTTGGTCGCAAATGGGTCTTCCAAATGGACAATGACCCCAAGCATACTTCCCAAGTTGTGACAAAATGGCTTAAGGACATTAAAGTCAAGGTATTGGAGTGGCCATCACAAAGCCGTGACCTCAATCCTATAGAAAATGTGTGGGCAGAAGTGAAAAAGCGTGTGGGAGCAAGGAGGCCTACAAACCTGACTCAGTTACACCAGCTCTGTCAGGAGGAATGGGCCAAAATTCACAGAACTTATTGTGGGAAGCTTGTGGAAGGCTACCAAAGAGTGGAGGCTGTTATAGCATCAAAGGGGGGACCAACTCCATGTTAATGCCCATTATGTTGAAAAGAGATGTTAGACGAGCAGGTGTCCACATACTTTTATTAATGTAGAGTAGATGCACACACACACGTACGCGCACACACACACACACACACACACACACACACACACACACACACACACACACACACACACACACACACACACACACACACACACACACACACACACACACACACACACACACACACACACACACACACACACACACACACACAGGTTAATGTTTCAAATGTATGTAAACTGTGAAGTATTTTGTCTGTAATGTATTTTTTTACTGGCTTGTATGACAAAGTGAAAAGAAGGTGTTAAAAAATCCACTCCAAATCATCCATTCTGTTTCCAACAAGGCTGTTAAGTAATACTGCAAGACAACACAGAAAATAAAGACACTTTTTGGCCTAATTTAAAAACTACAGGGTCAAATCCAATACAACACAAGTATTGTGGTGGCAGCATCATGTTGTGGGTAGTCTGTCAGGATCAAAATAAACATGAAAGGTGCAAAGCAATGCAATTAGAACAATGTGGACTGCAAATATGTTGAACATATTTAACAAATATGGGGCAGGCTATTTAAAAAACTAGGCTGTAACGTATTGATATTAAAATTCCTAGCTGTTCTCTCAGCCAAAGGTGCTTCCATTCAGGGATGTGAAGACATCAAGACAGGTTTGTTATTGTTTTTCCATTAGCAACATATAATATATTTTTATTTCACTTTGAAAATGTTGAGTAGGTTGTGTAAAAAATCTATTTATTCCCTTTTGAGACAACATTTTAAGGCAGCAAAATGTGAAGACCTCTGCAAGGCGTGTGTAGACTAGCGACTGTAGCAACGGTGCTGTGTCTCTGCTAAATTGTTGACGCCACGCCCCCTCCCCCCAAAAAAATATATGAATGACAATATGAATACTTTCCACAATAACAAGTGTTTTACACTGTAGTAACTAAGTTAAAGCAAGCAGAGGCAGATCAACTCCTTGACATAATGAATGAATGAAAACATGAATTTGCATATCATAATCACTGTTAATTGCTTTCAGCACCAAACTGCATGATGAGATCTGAGGAATTCACCATCATATATTTATCATCAGTGACGATACTGTTCACATCCCATGCTGATACATCCATTATGATTAGTTCATTTACATGAGTGATTTTGATAACATCAGACATAATACTTAAGTAGGGTAATTCCTTACCTGTGGTGAGGGTTGTTGACACCAGTTGACTTTGCGTTCCATTCTCCAGCACAGTGCAGACAGTGACAGAGTACTTAGTACCACGTTGCAGGTCAGAGAGAGTGATGCTGTGTGAAGATGTGGTAGTGATGTGTGGTTCTGTCCCTGGACAGTGGTAGGAGATCTGGTAATGATGTTGGGTTTGGTCCAATCCTGGTGGCTGGCTCCAGCTAACAGCAGCTGATGTGGTGTCCACTGAGTCAACAGTCAGCTGGTCTGGAGCAGGAAGTACTAAGGGAAAATACATTACTGTCAGGGCTACAGTTTAACTCCAGAAATATACTGCAGGAAGAAAAGTAGAATAGTAGATGAAAAGTAGAAAAGGCCAGCTTGCAATTTATTTTGATATGGGAAGATTAAAGCTCAAAACAGAAGTCACACAACAGAAGTTGGATTTGTAAACGAGTGAACGTTATTGATAATAAGGGTTACATGGAGAAAATCGAACCTGTCCGAATAAAAAAGGATGGACCTCCCTTCAGCAAAACACAAAAGAATGAAACATCATTAGGAATCTGAGCGTGGTTCTTTCCAAAGTTAGACCAACTTTTCCACCCCAGACAGAGTAGGACTACCTTTCCACCCAAGACAGAGTAGGACTACCTTTCCACCCCAGACAGAGTAGGCCTACCTTTCCACCCCAGAGAGAGTAGACCTACCTTTCCACCCCAGAGAGAGTAGGACTACCTTTCCAACCCCAGACAGAGTAGGACTACCTTTCCACCCCAGACAGAGTAGGACTACCTTTCCACCCCAGACAAAGTAGGACTACCTTTCCACCCCAGAGAGAGTAGACCTACCTTTCCACCCCAGACAGAGTAGGACTACCTTTCCACCCCAGACAGAGTAGGACTACCTTTCCACCCCAGACAGAGTAGTACTACCTTTCCACCCCAGACAGAGTAGTACTACCTTTCCACCCCAGACAAAGTAGGACTACCTTTCCACCCCAGACAGAGTAGGACTACCTTTCCACCCCAGACAGAGTAGGACTACCTTTCCACCCCAGACAGAGTAGGCGTACCTTTCCACCCCAGACAGAGTAGGCCTACCTTTCCACCCCAGACAGAGTAGGACTACCTTTCCACCCCAGACAGAGTAGGACTACCTTTCCACCCCAGACAGAGTAGGTCTACCTTTCCACCCCAGACAGAGTAGGTCTACCGACACAGAAAACTGTAAGCTTTAACTGCTGGCTACTCTTCTTCCATGGTTTAACCCAACGAGAGAAGATCACAAGGGTTTCCCTAAAAGCTGTCTGGGTTTAAACATCTTATATTGTACAGAAAGTGAATAGCATAATCAATTGATAGTGACAGAATTAGATTAATTCCCAAGCAAAGTCTATCTTTGTCTCCTCAAATATAGAAGGTTGTGGCTCAGTCTGAATGTCAAAGAATCAAAACAATGATATCCATATATGCATTGGAGTCAAGTCTTTCCAATGTATTTTACAGCTTCCAGCATAAAGCATTACGGACCAAAGCCTCTTATACATCACTTTATATAATCGGATTGTTTTGTTTTCTTCAAAATCTTAAGCTTACAAGGGGTAGGCTTGTGCTTTTAGCCATTTCTTTCATAAACGGAAGGACCTCTCATACGTCCTCAATTCGAGTCTTGGTTTTAACTTAACCTATTTAATCCCATCGGTCACAATAGTGACCGTAAAAAATGTTTTTAGTTATAAGGCTCTAAAAATGTTACTGAATGATGTATCAATGCATTTCCAGCAAATATTGAAAAAGTAAAGGGTCTCAATGAAATATGTGCAGTGTCACATGTTTAGTGTAAATTGTCACATGACCAGAGCTGTTTACTTCCTGGTTGCACCATGAGAAGAGAATGGCTGCATCAAAGCTCCCAAACAAGAGGTTAGTGAAGTATGTTAATTAACATAAAGATAGGACAAAGATTTTTGGTACACATCATCTTTAAGGTGTCTAGTATTGATATATGCATTTGCAATTACTCAACTTTGTTCAGTGTGGTCATAGAATGTGTAAACATGTTGACGGCAACAATAGTGACCGGTGGGATACCACAGTGCATCTAGGTATACACATAGTTATACACATACATAGTTCTTGTTTTACCTAACTTTCTACTCTGTTCTTTCTTTTAGTTTCACTTTGAGTCAAGTTCTGGATATGTTGGATCTAGGTGACTGCCCAGACAAGGCATGCAACATTGCAGTTATCCCTCAAAATGAGACAGATGCTGTCCTGAGTGATTGTGATAGCGATGGGTCAGATATGGACAGACCATTTGCCAGCCAGGCTGTTGAATGCATAAGCTGAACCTATGCAAACAGATCATGACAGGAACAACGTTATCAAAATAGTGATGCACAAACTAATCTTGCACTTGGTTCTGAAGCCTCTATGATATATATATATATATATATATATATATATATATATATATATATATATATATATATACACTCATTGTGCAGTGGCGCTTTTAAAATATATATATATATATATATATATATATATACACACTGCTCAAAAAAATAAAGGGAACACTAAAATAACACATCCTAGATCTGAATGAATGAAATATTCTTATTAAATACTTTTTTCTTTACATAGTTGAATGTGCTGACAACAAAATCACACAAAAATGATCAATGGAAATTAAATTTATCAACCCATGGTGGTCTGGATTTGGAGTCACACTCAAAATTAAAGTGGAAAACCACACTACAGGCTGATCCAACTTTGATGTAATGTCCTTAAAACAAGTCAAAATGAGGCTCAGAAGTGTGTGTGGCCTCCACGTGCCTGTATGACCTCCCTACAACGCCTGGGCATGCTCCTGCTGAGGTGGCGGATGGTCTCCTGAGGGATCTCCTCCCAGACCTGGACTAAAGCATCCGCCAACTCCTGGACAGTCTGTGGTGCAACGTGGCGTTGGTGGATGGAGCGAGACATGATGTCCCAGATGTGCTCAATTGGATTCAGGTCTGGGGAACGGGCGGGCCAGTCCATAGCATCAATGCCTTCCTCTTGCAGGAACTGCTGACACACTCCAGCCACATGAGGTCTAGCATTGTCTTGCATTAGGAGGAACCCAAGGCCAACGGCACCAGCATATGGTCTCACAAGGGGTCTGAGGATCTCATCTCGGTACCTAATGGCAGTCAGGCTACCTCTGGCGAGCACATGGAGGGCATGTGCGGCCCCCCAAAGAAATGCCACCCCACACCATGACTGACCCACCGCCAAACCGGTCATGCTGGAGGATGTTGCAGGCAGCAGAACGTTCTCCACGGCGTCTCCAGACTCTGTCACGTCTGTCACATGTGCTCATGTGCTCAGTGTGAACCTGCTTTCATCTGTGAAGAGCACAGGGCGCCAGTGGCGAATTCGCCAATCTTGGTGTTCTCTGGCAAATGCCAAACGTCCTGTACGGTGCTGGGCTGTAAGCACAACCCCCACCTGTGGACGTCGGGCCCTCATACCACCCTCATGGAGTCTGTTTCTGACCGTTTGAGCAGACACATGCACATTTGTGGCCTGCTGGAGGTCATTTTGCAGGGCACTGACAGTGCTCCACCTGCTCCTCCTTGCACAAAGGCGGAGGTAGCGGTCCTGCTGCTGGGTTGTTGCCCTCCTACGGCCTCCTCCACGTCTCCTGATGTACTGGCCTGTCTCCTGGTAGCGCCTCCATGCTCTGGACACTACGCTGACAGACACAGCAAACCTTCTTGCCACAGCTCGCATTGATGTGCCATCCTGGATGAGCTGCACTACCTGAGCCACTTGTGTGGGTTGTAGACTCCGTCTCATGCTACCACTAGAGTGAAAGCACCGCCAGCATTCAAAAGTGACCAAAACATCAGCCAGGAAGCATAGGAACTGAGAAGTGGTCTGTGGTCACCACCTGCAGAACCACTCCTTTATTGGGGGTGTCTTGCTAATTGCCTATAATTTCCACCTTTTGTCTATTCCATTTGCACAACAGCATGTGAAATTTATTGTCAATCAGTGTTGCTTCCTAAGTGGACAGTTTGATTTCACAGAAGTGTGATTGACTTGGAGTTACATTGTGTTGTTTAAGTGTTCCCTTTATTTTTTTGAGCAGTGTATATATGTGTGTGTGTGTATATATATATACACACATATATACACTGCTCAAAAAAATAAAGGGAACACTTAAACAACACAATATATATATATATAATTGTTTTTTGTTCAGTGTAGGCCTCTACTTGAATGCATATTCTACAGGCTACCTCTATCCTAAATGTTACCTTTATGTTCAGTGGGAATGAATCACACGACTGCTATATAGTTGTTAGTGAATGTTGCACTAAAATATCACAATGACAATGTTACCATGAATATTGCACTAAAGTATAAGTTCAACTGTTACAATAAAGTTACAATATAAATGTTTCAATACATGTTGCACTAAAGTAACAATGTTGAAATACGTTGATGGTTGTTTTTTTGTCTTTGCTCTCAGTATTCATATCGTGTTGTATAGGGGTTTTTGAGGTGTAAAATAGTCACACTAGAATGTGACGTGGCAATGCTGGGGACTGCTAGTGACAGAGTTTTAAATGTGTTAATAACTGGGTTGGGATATATAAGAATTTTGATAACTGCATAGGAGAAATATGTTAATTCAGTGTATGTAACATTATCCCACCGGTCACAATTGTGACCGACCATAAAACACACTTTTTCACCTACTTTTCCATTAAAATGTAATAAAATAATGATTGATTACTTCAAAGGTTTACTAATGACACTTGATTTGGATATTTTCATGTCTGGGAAAAATTCGGGATTAAATGGGTTAACAGCCCTTCACTGACAGAGAGGTAGACTATTTAAAGAGTGTATGGGGGGCGGAGGAATCGACCGACAAAACTATGGATATAGCAGCCTATAGCCTAAATTCTTCGGTCAAACAGGAACGCCTACCTCTTATTTCTTAAATAGGAAGAAACAGGCTCCATTACAAATCCCTCTAGTTGTTAGTAGAGTCCACTTAAAATGAAGATGTTGAGAGGACAAATGCCTACTGGAATTTGCCTACTTTCAGCGCCATGAGCTGTCCACTTAAGATTGAATTTGCTGCAGCTGCTTAGTCAAGTTTCAGCACCACAATGTAAGTTACTCAAATCTGGCTAATTGGGAAGTCAGTAACTCTGATAAATGCATCATGGGCAAGAAACATATTGTTATAAAACATCTATAATAGTAGCACCAAGCTATCAAAGTTGACCTTTGATCCTCCTTCGAATCTTCACTCTTTCCTTCTTAAACTGAACATAGGCTAAAGGCTAGTCCGCACGCAAAATAGTGACTTTTTAAAAACTTTGCCTAAAGAAATACAACGAATCAGAAGAAGCCTCTGACTCTCCTCTTTGACTGCCATCATGGGCCAACAGCACAGCCGTTGGTTAGGCAGCACACGGGGTGAGGGTTGGAATATCCATTGCCGTGTGTTTTGCAGCTTAGTTTTATTTACACCATCCCAACAGCTATCTTAGAAATATAACTTTGCTCTGTGCTTCTCTGAACATGCACTTCACAGCTTATAGCCTGTAGGCTATTGATCATTTGATTGAGACCACACCAAATAGCCTATAGGCGCACTTGATATTGCACGCCCAACGGAGAATCAGAGATGAGGGGCGGCATCAGACAAACATCCCTTTTTCAGGACCCTGTCTTTCAAAGATAATTTGTAAAAATCCTAATAACTTCACAGATATTCATTGTAAAAGGGTTTAAACACTGTTTCCCATGCTTGTTCAATGAACCATAAACAATTAATGAACATGCACCTGTGGAACGGTCTTTAAAGACACTAACAGCTAAAGGTAACAGTTATGAAAACTTAGGACACTAAAGAGGCCTTACTACTGACTCTGAAAAACACCAAAAGAAAGATGCCAGGGTCCCTGCTCATCTGTGTGAACGTGCCTTAAGCAATAATACGAAATAAGAAACAATACTTAAGTAGGGTAATTCCTTACCTGTGGTGAGGGTTGTTGACACCAGTTGACTTTGCTTTCTATTTTCCAGCATAGTGCAGACAGTTACTGAGTATTCAGTATCGCGTTGCAGGTCAGAGAGAGTGATGCTGTGTGAAGATGTGGTAGTGATGTGGGGTTCTGTCCCTGGACAGTGGTAGGAGATCTGGTAATGATGTTGGGTTTGGTCCAATCCTGGTGGCTGGCTCCAGATAACAGCAGATGATGTGATGCTTACCCAGTCAACAGTCAGCTGGTCTGGAGCAGGAAGTACTAAGGGAAAATACATTATTGTTATTGCAATAGATTAACTCCAGTAATATATTACAGGACAAGAAGAAGAAGAATAGTAGTAGAAAAGGCTGCTTGCAATTCATTTAGATGTGGGAAGAAATAAGTTAAAAACAGAAGTCACACAACAGAAGTTGGATTTGTAAGCGAGTGAATGTTATTTATAATAAGGGTTACATGGACAAAATCGGACCTCTCCGAAATTAAAATTGATGGCCCTCCCTTCAGCAAAATATATTTTACATAAACCCTGCCTGAACTCTTGGAAATAAAGTGACCCCCCAATATACCCCAAATAATAATTATAATAAAAGTGGATAGCAGAGAACATGTACCGTTTACCCTCAGTTATTGTTCAGACCAGAGAACCATATATGCAGTTTTAGAAACTGTTCTTCGTCCTGTAAGCATTGCATGTCAATGCAGGAATCATGACATCACACAGGGCTGCAGGCCAGAAGGTTGTGGGTTCACAGACCACCGTGGATAAGAGTAGGGGTGGAAAGATCTCCTTAATAGTAAAAGCATTGCATGAATCTATCATCATAATTGCAGGCCCAACATTTAGTTTTTTGGCCTTCTATAAAGATTTCAAGCAATTCTACATCATTTTACATATTAGCAGAATCTTTTTTAATATCACACAAATTACAGAAATTACATGCAAAGTAGGGGGAGAGATAAGCATATGTGTTCATCTCATCATATTTCTCCAATGCTAAATCAGTGTGTCTTGTTTGCAACGAAACTGTCCCTGTTGGCAAATCATTAAATCTGAGACGCCATTAGGAATCTGAACAGTTAGGCCTACCTTTCCACCTCAGACAGAGTAGGCCTACCTTTCCACCTCAGACAGAGTAGGACTACCTTTCCACCTCAGACAGAGTAGGACTACCTTTCCACCTCAGACAGAGTAGGACTACCTTTACACCCCAGACAGATTAGGCTTACTGACGCAGAAAACTGTACATTTAAATGCTGACTATTCTTTTCTTTAAATCATTTCAAAGTGAGAGAATTAGATTACTTCCCAAGCAAAGTCAATTTTTTGTGTCCTCAGCTATAGAAGGTTGTAGCTCAGTCTATGAATGTTAAAGTAACAAAACAACGATAAGTCCTTTTGCATTGGCGTCACGTCTTTCCCGGGTATTTTACAGCTTGTTTCTAGCATAAAGCATCGCAGACCAAAGCACTGTTATAGATCACTTTATATTATCGGATCCTATTTATTGTTTTCAAAATCTTAAGCTAACAAGGGGGTAGGCTTGTGCTTTTTACCATTTTCTTTAATAAAAGGTAGGCCTATGGAATACCCTCTCATACACCCTCAATTAGAGTCTTGGTTTTAACTTAACAGCCCTACACTTTTACAGAGGTAGACTATATATTTATTTAGGTACTTCTTACCTCTTTTTCAACCCTAATTTGAACTTACAGCCTTGTCCCATCCCTGACACTCCCGTACGGACTCGGGAGAGGCGAAGGTCGAGAGCCATGCATCCTTCAAAACACGACCTCGTAAAGCCGCACTGCTTCTTGACACACTACTCGCTAAAACAGGAAGCCAGCCGCACTAATGTGTCGGAGGAAACACTGTACAGCTGGAGACCGAAGTCAGCGTGCATGCACCCGGCCGCCACAAGGAGTCGCTAGAGCGCGATGGGACAAGGACATCCCAGCCGACCAAACCCTCCCCTAACCCGGAGGACGCTGGGCCAATTGTACGCCGCCTCATAGGTCTCCCGGTCGCGGCCGGCTGCGACACAGCCTGAGATCGACCACGGATCTGTAGTGACGCCTCTAGCACTGCGATGCAGTGCCTTAGACCATTGCGCCACTCGGGAGGCCCCAGAGGTAGACTACTTAAAGAGTGCATGGTGGGTGAAAGGATTGACCGACAAATATATGGATATAGCAGCCGATAGCCTAAATTAGTCAAACCGGTAGGGCTACCTCTTATTTCTTAAATAGGAAGAAATAGGCTCCATTACAAAGCCCTCTTGTTGTTAGTAAAGTCGAATTACAATGAAGATGTTGAAATGACTTATGCCTACTGGAATTTGCCTACTTTCAGCACCATGAGCTGTCCACTTAAGATTGAATTTGCTGCAGCTGCTTAGTTAAGTTTCAGCACCACAATGTAAATTACTCAAATCTGGCTAATTGGGAAGTCAGTAACTCTGATAAATGCATCATGCGCAAAAAACATATTGTTATAAACAAATATTTTATAGTAGTAGCAAGCTATCAAAGTTGACCTTTGATCCTTCTCAAACTGAACAGAACATAGGCTATAGGCTAGTGTAGCCTAGTTTTATTTACACCATTCCAGCAGCCATCTTAGAAATAGAACTTTGCTCTGTGCTTCTCTGAACATGCACTTCATAGCTTATAGCCTGTAGGCTATTGATCATTTGATTGAGACCACACTAAATATACTATAGGGGCACTTGATATTGAACACCCAGTGGAGAATCAGAGATCAGCGGTGGAATCGGCCACACATTGAAATATATTGCACAATAAGCAACTAATTCTAAAACACTGAAGAAAAAAACGAAGAAAAAAAACAAACATTCCCTTAACTGAAATTTAAAAAGCATGACCCTCCCCCATTTTCCTCAAAGTAACCATTCTCTACATTTTAATCTGTCATTAATGTAATAAGACATGAAGAATTTCTGCAATAATCATTTAGCAACGGCGCTGAACAGGTTCTAAATTGTTGTCACCCCCCCCAAAAAAGTGTTAAAATATATATAAATGAAAAGAATGTTGTGATTCTAAATCCTCTCCACAATAAATAGTGTTTAACACTGTACTACTGATAAAGTTAAAACAAGCAGAGGCAGATCAACTCCTTGACATAATGACTCACACTAATGGGAAGCAAGCAAGAATTCAGATATTATTATTATAAACGTTTATTGATTTCATTACCATTCTGCATGATGAGGTCTGGGTAATTCACCATCATATATTTCTCATCAGGGAAGATACTGTACCTTTACATCCCATGCTGAAACATCCATTATGATTAGTTAATTTACATTAGTCATTTTGATAACTAGTCAAAGCTTAATTAATTTTGACACCAGATATAATATTTAAGTCATGTAATCCCTTACCTGTGGTGAGGGTTGTTGACACCAGTTGACTTTTCTTTCCATTTTCCAGCACAGTGCAGACAGTGACAGAGTACTGAGTATCACATTGCAGGTCAGAGAGAGTGATGCTGTGTGAAGACGTGGTAGTGGTGTGTGGTTCTGTCCCTGGACAGTGGTAGGAGATCTGATAATGATGTTGGGTTTGATCCAATCCTGGTGGCTGGTTCCAGCTAACAGCAGCTGATGTGATGCTTACCCAATCAACAGTCAGCTGGTCTGGAGCAGGAAGTACTAAGGGAAAATACATTATTATCAGGGTTACAGTTTAACTCTAGAAATATATCACAGACAAGAAGAAGAGTAGTAGTAAAATAGTGAAGGCCAGATTGTAATTCCTTTTGATGTGGGAAGAAATCTTCTAAAAACAGAAGTCAGACAACAGAAGTTGGATTTGTAATTTAACAAAAATTAAGCGTTTCGCTACATTCATATCTGATGGCACTGCACCTCTGCTAAATTAGAGCAACCACAAACAAATTAAAATAATAAAACTTGTATGTTGTGATTATAAATCCTCTCCACAATAAATAGTGTTTAACTCTGTACTACTGATAAAGTTAAAGCAAGCAGAGGCAGATCACCTCCTTGATATAATGACTCACAGGAATGGAAGAAAGCATGAATTCTGATATTATTATAAACATATATTGATTTCATTACCATTCTGCATGATGAGATCTGGGTAATTCACAATCATATATTTCTCATAAGTGAAGATACAGTACCTTCATATACCATGCTGACACATCCATTAGGTTAGTTCATTTACATTTTAGTTATTTTAATACAATTTAACATTAGACATAATACTTTAGTAATGTAATCCCTTACCTGTGGTGAGGGTTCTTGACACCCGTTCACTTTTCGTTCCATTTTCCAGCACCGTACAGACAGTGACAGAGTACTGAGTACCACCTTGCAGGTCAGAGAGAGTGATGCTGTGTGAAGATGTGGTAGTGATGTGTGGTTCTGTCCCTGGACAGCGGTAGGAGATCTGGTAATGATGTTGGGTTTGGTCCAATCCTGGTGGCTGGTTCCAGCTAACAGCAGCTGATGTGGTGTCCACTGAGTCAACAGTCAGCTGGTCTGGAGCAGGAAGTACTAAGGGAAAAGACATTATTGTCAGTGTTACAGTTTAACTCCAGAAATACAGTGCATAATACAGGAGGAAAATAACAATAGTAGGTGAAAAGTAGAATAGACCAGTTTGCAAGTACTTTTGATATGGGAAGAAATATGCTAAAAACAGAAGTCACACAACATTAGTTGGATTTGTAATTTAACAAAAATTAAGAGTTTCCACTATATTCATTTATTAACGGTGCTGCACCTCTGCTAAACTGTTGCGGCCACACCCCCCCCAAAAATGAAAAATATATAAATTAAAATAATGTTTATTATAAATCCTCTCCACAATAACAAGTCCGCCTTTGTGCAAGGAGGAGCACTGCCAGAGCCCTGCAAAATGACCTCCAGCAGGCCACAAATGTGCATGTGTCTGCTCAAACGGTCAGAAACAGACTCCATGAGGGTGGTATGAGGGCCCGACGTCCACAGGTGGGGGTTGTGCTTACAGCCCAACACCGTGCAGGACGTTTGGCATTTGCCAGAGAACACCAAGATTGGCAAATTCGCCACTGGCGCCCTGTGCTCTTCACAGATGAAAGCAGGTACACACACATATGTGACAGACGTGACAGTCTGGAGACGCCGTGGAGAACGTTCTGCTGCCTGCAACATCCTCCAGCATGACCGGTTTGGCGGTGGGTCAGTCATGGTGTGGGGTGGCATTTCTTTGTGGGGCCGCACTGCCCTCCATGTGCTCGCCAGAGGTAGCCTGACTGCCATTAGGTACCGAGATGAGATCCTCAGACCCCTTGTGAGACCATATGCTGACACATGCACATTTGTGGCCTGCTGGAGGTCATTTTGCAGGGCTCTGGCAGTGCCCCTCCTTGCACAAAGGCGGAGGTAGCGGTCCTGCTGCTGGGTTGTTGCCCTCCTACGGCCTCCTCCACGTCTCCTGATGTACTGGCCTGTCTCCTGGTAGCGCCTCAATGCTCTGGACACTACGCTGACAGACGCAGCAAACCTTCTTGCCACAGCTCGCATTGATGTGCCATCCTGGATGAGCTGCACTACCTGAGCCACTTGTGTGGGTTGTAGACTCCGTCTCATGCTACCACTAGAGTGAAAGCACCGCCAGCATTCAAAAGTGACCAAAACATCAGCCAGGAAGCATAGGAACTGAGAAGTGGTCTGTGGTCACCACCTGCAGAACCAGTCCTTTATTGGGGGGTGTCTTGCTAATTGCCTATAATTTCCACCTTTTGTCTATTCCATTTGCACAACAGCATGTGAAATTTATTGTCAATCAGTGTTGCTTCCTAAGTGGACAGTTTGATTTCACAGAAGTGTGATTGACTTGGAGTTGCATTGTGTTGTTTAAGTGTTCCCTTTATTTTTTTGAGCAGTGTATATAGCCTGTACCAGCCTCATTTCCCCCACCAGCTGGTATATAACTTCTTATTATTCTCTTATTCTTCTCCTTGTTTGAAGAAATGTCTCTCCCACTTGATTAGAATATTCCACGATAGACGCTGCACAGCTATTTTCAGGTCTCTCCAGAGATTTTCGATCGGGTTCAAGTCCGGGCTCTGGCTGCTCCGTTCATCTTTCCCTCGATCCTGACTAGTCTCGCAGTCCCTGCTGCTGACAAACATCCCCACAGCATGATGCTGCCACCCCCATGCTTCACCGTAGGGACGGCAGGTTTCCTCCAGACGTGATGTTTGACATTCAGGCAAAAGAGCTCAAACTTGGTTTCATCAGACCAGATCATTTTATTTCCCATGGTCTGAGAGTCCTTTAAGTGACGCTTGGCAAACTCCAAGTGGACTATCATGTCCATTTACTGAGGAGTGGCTTCCGTCTGGCAACTCTACCATGAAGGCCTGATTGATGGAGTGCTGCAGAAACCGTTGTTCTTCTGGAAGTTTCTCCCATCTCCACAGAGGAACTCTGGAGGTCTATCGGGATCTTAGTCACCTCCCTGACCAAGGCCCTTCACCCCGATTGCTCAGTTTGGCCGGGCGGCCAGCTGTAGGAAGAGTGTTGGAGGTTCCAAACTTCTTCCATTGAAGAATGATCGAGGCCACGGTGTTTTTGGGGATCTTCAATGCTGCAGACATGTTTTGAAAACCTTCCCCAGATCTGTGCCTCGACACAATCCTGTCTCGGAGCTCTACGGACAATTCCTCCGACACCATGGCTTGGTTTTTACTCTGACATGTACTGTCAACTGTGGAACCATATATAGACAGGTGTGTGCCATTCCAAATCATGTCCAATCAATTGACTATTCCACAGGTGGACTCCAATCAAGTTGTAGAAACATCTCAAGGATGATCAATGAAAACAAGATGCACCTGAGCTCAATTTTGAGTCTCATAGCGAAGGGTCTGAATACTTATGTAAATAAGATATTTCTGTGTTTAGTTTTTTTCATACAGTTACAACAATTTCTAAAAACCTGTTTTTGCTTTGTAATTATGGGGTATTGTGATGAAGGAAATTTTTTATTTAATCCATTTTAGAATAAGGCTGCAACGTAACAAAATGTGGAAATTAGTGAATGGGTCTAAATACTTTTTGAATGCACTGTATGTATGAATTTTATGCAGTCAATGTAATGTAATTTCTATTTTCCCATATATAAAGCATAACTGATGAACACAACACAGATTGTTAAAGGAAATATGAACATTTTATTTATGTTTTCCAGATGTAGCACAGAAAACAATTGCTGAGGACTCCTGGCTACTATTGACATTTTTCAGTTGGACTTTTCTTGAATAGATTTATCATATGCATACACAAACCATTAAAATTCAATTCCCCATTTCAGACTCATAGCAGTAACTATTTGAATGAGTAAAATGTATTAACACTGGGTGGTAAAGCTAGCTAGCGTTTCCCTCTTATTCACTGATGTAGCTAGTAAGCTAGCAGCTAGCTATGCCCCTGGCACAATGTCATCATCTTTTTCAACTCAGTCAATAAACACTTTTATTTTTGCACATTACAAACCTTAGATAACAGGAAAAATTACAAGGCAGGAACCAGCTGCATTCATTTTGACTGCAGAGGAGAGGTGAGAGGTTAATGTGACATCACTTCCTGGAGAGACAACCCATCTTTTGGCTTGGTTTCTTAGCTATGTGTCTTATTTTAAATGTGCAAATGTACAATGCCAGTCATGAAATAGTGAAAAAAAAGGTTAACTAAATGTTTAATAATTATCAAACAAAAGGACCATTTGTGATGTGTCTGTGACTCTTATAATTGCAATCAGCAGAAGATCTTCAAAGGTAAGTTATTAATTTTATCACTTTTTCTGACTTTCATAATGGCTCTGCTTGGATTGAAAATGAATGTATTGCTTTTGTGTGGGGGGCGCTGTCCTCAGAAAATCGTATGGTGTGCTTTCGCCGTAAAGCCTTTTTGAAATCTGATACAGAGGCTGGATTAACAAGAAGTTTAGCTTTATTTTGATGTATAACACACATATGTTCAAGAATGTTAAATATTTGAATTTAGTATTTTTGAATTTGGCCCTCGGGATCAGCTTATCTATGTTAGTGATGGCTGTTTAACAGTCTGATGGCCTTGAGATAGAAGCTGTTTTTCAGTCTCTCGATCCCTGCTTTGATGCACCTGTAGTGACCTCGCCTTCTAGATGATAGCGGGGTGAACAGGCAGTGGCTCGGGTGGTTGTTGTCCTTGATTATCTTTTTGGCCTTCCTGTGACATTGGGTGGTGTAGGTGTCCTGGAGGGCAGGTAGTTTGCCCCCGGTGATGCGTTGTGCAGACCTCACTACCCTCTGGAGAGCCTTACGGTTGTGGGCGGAGCAGTTGCCGTACCAGGCGCTGATACAGCCCGACAGGATGCTCTTGATTTTGCATCTGTAAAAGATTGTGAATGTATTCGGTGACAAGCCACATTTCTTCAGTCTCCTGAGGTTGAAGAGGCGCTGTTGCGCCTTCTTCACCACGCTGTCTGTGTGGGTGGACCATTTCAGTTTGTCTGTGATGTGTACACTGAGGAACTTGAAACTTTCCACCTTCTCCACTACTGTCCCGTCGGTGTGGATAGGGGGTGCTCCCTCTGTTGTTTCCTGAAGTCCTTTGTCTTGTTGACGTTGAGTGAGGTTGTTTTCCTGACACCACACTCCTCTGTAGGCTGTCTCGTTGTTGTTGGTAATCAAGCCCACTACTGTTGTGTCGTCTGCAAACTTGATGAATGAGTTGGAGGTGTGCATGGCCACACAGTTATGGGTGAACAGGGAGTACAGGAGGGCCTGAGCACACACCCTTGTGGGGCCCCAGTGTTGAGGATCAGCGAAGTGGAGAAGTTGTTTCCTACCTTCACCACCTGGGGGCAGCCCGTCAGAAAGTCCAGGACCCAATTGCACAGGGCGGGGTTGAGACCCAGGGACTTAAGCTTAACGATGAGTTGGAGGGTACTATGGTGTTGAAGGCTGAGCTGTAGTCAATGAACAGCCTTCTTACATAGGTACTTCTCTTGTCCAGATGGGATAGGGCAGCGTGCAGCGTGATGATGATTGCACTGTCTGTGGACCTGTTGGGGCGATATGCAAACTGAAGTGGGTCTAGGGTGGCACGTAAGGAGGAGGTGATATGATCCTTGTTTTAGTCTCTCAAAGCACTTCATGATGACAGAAGTGAGTGCTATGGGTCGATAGTAATTTAGTTCAGTTATCTTTGCCTTAATTTGGTACAGGAACAATGGTGACCATCTTGAAGCATGTGGGGACAGCAGACTGGGATAGGGACCGATTGAATATGTCACTGTACACACCAGCCAGCTGGTCTGCAAATTCTCTGATGACGTGACTAGAGATGCCGTCTGGGCCAGCAGCCTTGTGAAGGTTAACACGTTTTAATGTTTTACTCATGTCGGCCAAGGAGAAGGAGAGGGGGGGCCCGCAGTCCTTGGTAGCGGGCCGCATCTGTGGCACTGTATTATCCTCAAAGCGGGCAAAGAAGGTGTTTAGCTTGTCTGGAAGCAAGATGTCGGTGTCCGTGACGTGGCTGGTTTTCTTTTTGTAGCCCATAATTGGCAGAACTGCACATTTTAGAGTGGCCTTTTATTGTCCCCAGCACAAGGTCCACCTGTGTAATGATCATGCTGTTTTAATTAGCTTCTTGATATGTCACACCTGTCTTGGCAAAGGAGAAATGCTCACTAACAGGGATGTAAACAAATTTGAATCTTTGTTTAATCTATTCAAGAAAAGTCCAACTGAACATTTTCAAAAAAGTCCTCGGCAATTGTTTTCTGTGCTACATCTGGATTTTTTTTTGAAAATGTTCATGTTTCCTTTAACATTCTGTGTTGTGTCCATCAGTTAAGCATGTTTTAAATGCTATATGAATGGGGAAAATATCCATTACTTTACATTGACTAAATAGAATTCATACATATACATGTAATGTTGGTGTTATAGACCAGAGTGGCAAACTGCAGTGTTTAATACCTTTTTTGAATATTTAAAACATACAATATTCTTGTAGTGAAGCCGCTCAACAACTACATCACATTAGTCATCTAACAGACTCCCATCCAGAGCGACACACAGAAGCAACCAGGGTCAACGCCCTGCTCAAGGGCACGTCGACAGATCTCCCACAAGGTCAAAAACGGGGAACCGAACCAGCAATACATCAGCCACCGGCCCAAGCTCCCAACAGCCAGGTACCAGCCCTCCAAGATTCCCCCGTGCAAACTGCACAATTAATTACCATGAAGTGCTTAGCTTTAAACACTTTATGAATGGGAAAATAGATTGGACTTTACACTGACGGTATATGTGGGACCCATAGTAATATTAGAGAATGCATTATGGATATGTAGTCAAAGTAAATCGTTACTGATTAGGTCATTTACATAAGTTATTTTAAGAAATGTTGACAACAGACAATTTTTCAGTAGAGTACTTCCTTACTTGTTGTGAGGGTTGTTGACACCAGTTCACTTAGCTTTCCATTTTCCAGCACAGTGCAGACAGTGACAGAGTACTGAGTACCACCTTGCAGGTCAGAGAGAGTGATGCTGGGTGAAGATGTGGGAATGTTGTGGGATTTTATCCCTGGACAGTGGTAGGAGATCTGGTAACTATGTTGGGTTTGGTCCAATCCTGGTGGCTGACTCCAGCTAACAGCAGCTGATGTGGTGTCCACTGAGTTAACAGTCAGCTGGTCTGGAACAGGAATAACTAAGAGGAAACACATTATTGTCAGTGCTACAGTTTAAAGTTATTTAATATTCACAGTAGTTATATTTTTTCCCTTATAGAATGTTAGGCCGACTATGCTTGGATGCATTATTTGCAGTTGAATTTATGACATGTTGGACGGTAGCCTACCTGACTTTCTGCCTGGATTGCGGAAAGGCAACTTAATCCATTTCATTGAAAGCCAAGTGGAATCTGTTTGGGAACATCAATATTAATGTGTTTTCACAACTAAATATATTTAAATAAACTGTTGACAGCCCCCCAAGTAAGGAATGAAGGAGAGAGAGAGAAGAGGTGATGGAAACACTGTGGTGAGATATTCTGTAGCTAAAGGAATGAAGGAGATAGAAAGAGGAGAGGTGATGGAAACACTGTGGTGAGATATTCTGGGGCTAAAGGTAATGTGTCAGTGTATTAGTTATAACAATATAAATTAGAGGTGTTCCAGTACCTCCCAATTTACTAATTAGGCACTGAATGTTGTGATAATAAATCCCCTCCACAATAAATAGTGTTTTACACTGTACTACAGTGATCTGCTACAGCAAGCAGAAGAAGATCAACTCCTTGACATAATGTCCCTCAGGAATGGAAGAAACAATGAACTCAGATATTATTAAAACATTTATTGATTTCAGCAGCAAACTGCATTATGAGATCTGAGGAATTCACCATCATATATTTCTCATCAAGTAAGTTACTGTAACTTTACATCCCGTGTTGACACATCCAATATGATTAGTTCATTTAAATTACAGTCATTTTGATAACTAAAGTTATATAAACTTTGACACCAGAAATAATAGTTCATAAGTAGAGTACTTCCTTACCTGTGGTGAGGGTTGTTGACACCAGTTGACTTTTCTTTCCATTTTCCAGCACCGTACAGACAGTGACAGAGTACTGAGTACCACCTTGCAGGTCAGAGAGAGTGATGCTGGGTGAAGATGTGGTAGTGATGTGTGGTTCTGTCCCTGGACAGCGGTAGGAGATCTGGTAATGATGTTGGGTTTGGTTCAATCCTGGTGGCTGGCTCCAACTAACAGCAGCTGATGTGGTGTCCACTGAGTCAACAGTCAGCTGGTCTGGAGCAGGAAGTACTAGTGGAAACACATTATTGTCAGTGCTACAGTTTAAATCCAGAAATATTTATCAGGAAAAAAAGTAGAATAGTAGTCGAAAAGTAGAAAAAAACGTCTCCCTTTTGATATGGCAAGAAATAACATAAAGCAGAAGTCGCAAAACAGATGTTACATTTGTAACGTAAGAAAAATTACAATGTTCCGCTATATTTATTAAGCACTGGCGCTGCACCTCTGCTAAATTGTTGCCACCACGCTAAAAGAGATGAAAGTAAATGAAAATAATAAATAAAGAATTTAATTCCAAAATGCTATATATCTATTTTTAGAAATGTTGAATTAGGTTATATTGTTTAAATAATCTAAGAAAAAGATTGGTGTGTTAGTTCACTATCTAAATATGGCATGAGGTTGTTCAATGACAGAAATGTATTTGTTTAAAATCTATCACAACATTTTTGCAAAGGTAAAAGAAAAAAACATAAATAAGTTATTCAGACCCTTTGCTACGAGACTCGAAATTGAACTCCGGAGTATTCAGTGTCCATAGATCATGAACTTGATTGGAGTCCACCTGTGGTAAATTCAATTGATTGGACATGATTTGGAAAGGCACACACCTGTCTTTATAAGGTCCCACAGTTGACAGTGCATGTCAGAGGAAAAACCAAGCCATGAGGCCGAAGGAATTGTCCATAGTGGTCCGAGGCAGGATTGTGTCAAGGCACAGAACTGGGGAAGTGTAACAAAAAGATTCTGCAGCATTGAAGGTCCTCAAGAACACAGTGGCCTCCATCATTCTTAAATGCAAGAAGTTTGGAACCACCAAGACTCTTCCTAGAGCTGGCCGCCCGGCCAAACTGAGCAATCGGGGGAGAAGGGCCTTGGTCTGGGAGGTGACCAAGAAGCAGATGGTCACTCTGACAGAGCTCCAGAGTTCCTCTGTGGAGATGATAGAAGCTTCCAGGACAACCATCTCTACAGCACTCCAATAATCAGGTATTTTTGGTGGAGTGGCAAGACAGAAGCCACTCCTCAGTAAAAGGCACATGACAGCCCGCTTGGAGTTGCCTGAAGGACTCTCAGACCATGAGAAACATGGCAAGCGTCACGTCTGGAGGAAACTTGGCACCATCCCAACGGTGAAGCATGGTGGTGGCTGCATCATGCTGTGGAGATGTTTTTCAGCGGCAGAGACTGCCAGACTAGTCAGGATAAAGAGAAAGATGAATGAAGCAAAGTACAGAGAGATCCTTGATGAAAACCTTCTCCAGAGTGCTCAGGAGCTCAGACTGGTGCGAACGTTCACCTTCCAACAGGACAATGACCCTAAAGACACAGCCAAGACAACGCAGGAGTGTGTTCGGGAAGAGTCTCTGAATTTACTTCAGTGGCCCAGCAAAAGCCCGGACTTGAACATCTCTGGAGAGACCTGAAAATAGCTGTGCAGCAACGCTCCCCATCCAACCTGTCAGTGATTGAGAGGATCTGCAGAGAACAATGGGAGAAACTCCCCAAATACATGTGTGCCAAGCTTGTAGTGTCAAACCCAAGGAGAATAGAGGCTGTAATCACTGCCAAAGGTGCATTAACAAAGTACTGAGTAATGGGTCTGAATACGTATGTAAATGTGATATCAATTGTTGTCATTTTACATTTGCAAAAATGTCTAAAAACCTGTTTTTGCTTTGTCATTAAGGAGTATTGTGTGTAGATTGATGAGATTTTAATTTAATTTTAATTTTTTACATTTCATCTATTTTAGAATAAGGAAAAAGTCAAGGGGTCTAAATACTTTCCGAATGCACTGTATATACAGTACCAGTCAAAGGTTTGGACACACCTACTCATTCAAGGGTTTTTCTTTATTTCTACTATTTTCTACATTGTAGAATAATAGTGAAGACATCAAAACTATGAAATAACACATATGGAATCATGTATGAACTAAAAAAGCTTAAAACAATTTGAGATTATTTGAGATTCTTCAAAGTTGCCACCGATTGCCTACATGAGTTTATACTGTATATGTTTGTATATAATATATTTATATATAAATTAAATAATTCAATATTGTAATATGAGATATGTAAAACATTTACATTTGACATTTTTGTCAGTTAGAAGATTGTTTTATCCAGAGCGACTTAGAGTAAGTGCATTCATCTTAAGATAGCTAGGTGAGACAACCACATACCCCAGTCAAATATAGAGGATATTAACAGTCCAGTCCAGCTACAGAATAGATATACATTTTCATACACATCTTAAATATATTAATAAAAAAATCTGACTAGTAATATTTTACACACACATCAAGGTAACCATTCCCAATCATTTCTTAACTCTTCCAATCCTCTTCACAATAACACATTTTTTACACTGTATTTTGGAAAGTTAAAGCAAGTACAGACAGATCAGCTCCTTGATATAATGACTCACAGGAATGAAGGCAAACATGCACGCAGACATAAAATATCACATTTGGTGCTGAAAATTATTTCAGCACCAAACTGCATGATGAGGTCTGGGGAATTCACTATGATATATTTCTCATCAGGGAAGATACAGTACCTTTACATCCAATGCTAAAACATCCATTAGGATTAGTTCATAGTCAAACATCAGAGATAATACTTATGTAGGGTACTAACTTACCTGTGGTGAGGGTTGTTGACACCAGTTCACTTTGCTTTCCATCTTCCAGCACAGTGCAGACAGTGACAGAGTACTGAGTACCACCTTGCAGGTCAGAGAGAGTGATGCTGGGTGAAGATGTGATAGTGATGTGTGGTTCTGTCCCTGGACAGTGGTAGGAGATCTGGTACGGATGTTGGGTTTGATTCAATCCTGGTGGCTGGTTCCAGCTAACAATAGCTGATGTGGTGTCCACTGAGTCAACAGTCAGCTGGTCTGGAGCAGGAAGTACTAGGGGAAATATATATTATTATCAGGGCTACAGTTATATTAATATATTATAGGAGAAAAAGTAGAATAGTAGTTGAAAAATAGAAAAGGCGGCCATGTAATTCACAATGATATATTTCTCATCAGGGAAGATACAGTACCTTTACATCCCATGATGAAACATCCATTAGGATTAGTTCATAGTCAAACATCAGAGATAATACTTATGTAGGGTACTAACTTACCTGTGGTGAGGGTTGTTGACACAAGTTCACTTCTCTTTCCATGTTCCAGCACAGTGCAGACAGTGACTGAGTACTGAGTACCACCTTGCAGGTCAGAGAGAGTGATGCTGTGTGAAGATGTGGTAGTGATGTGTGGTTCTGTCCCTGGACAGTGGTAGGAGATCTGGTAATGATGTTGGGTTTGGTCCAATCCTGGTGGCTGGTTCCAGCTAACAGCAGCTGATGTGGTGTCCACTGAGTCAACAGTCAGCTGGTCTGGAGCAGGGATAACTAGTGGAAACACATTATTGTCAGTGCTACAGTTGAAATCCAGAAATATTTATCAGGAGAAAAAGTAGAATAGTAGTCGAAAAGTAGAAAAAACAGCTCCCTTTTGATATGGCAAGAAATAACATTAAGCAGAAGTCGAAAAACAGAGGTTAGATTTTTAAGCAACAAAAAGTACAAGTTTCCGCTATATTCATTAAGCATCGGCGATGCACTTTTGCTAAATTGTTGCCGCCACGCAAAAGAAGAGCGAAAATGAAAGGAATACTGTGACCATCAAAACATTGTTTAATTCCAAAATGCTATATATCTATTTTTAGAAATGTTGGTAAATTAGATTATATTGTTTAAAGAATCTATTAAAGAGATTGGTGTGCTTTTTCACTATCTAAGTATGGCATGAGGTTGCTCAATGACAGACATGTATTTGTTTAAAATCTATCACAACATTTTTGCAAAGGTAGAAGAAAAAAATTAAAATAATTAACTATTCAGAGCCTTTGCTACAAGACTCGAAATTGAACTCCGGTGCATTCAGATTTAATTGATCATCCTTGAGATGTTTCTACAACTTGATTGGAGTCCACCTGTGGTAAATTCATTTGATTGGAGATGATTTGGAAAGGCACACACCTGTCTTTATAAGGTCCCAAAGTTCACAGTGCATGTCAGAGCAAAAACCAACCAATGAGGTCGAAGGAATTGTCCATAGAGGTCCGAGGCAGGATTGTGTCAAGGCACAGAACTGGGGAAGTGTAACAAAAAGATTCTGCAGCATTGAAGGTCCCCAAGAACACAGTGGCCTCCATCATTCTTAAATGCAAAAAGTTTGTAACCACCAAGACTCTTCCTAGAGCTGGCCGCCCGGCCAAACTGAGCAATCGGGGGAGAAGGGCCTTGGTCTGGGAGGTGACCAAGAGCAGATGTTCACTCTGACAGAGCTCCAGAGTTCCTCTGTGGAGATGATAGAAGCTTCCAGGACAACCATCTCTACAGCACTCCAATAATCAGGTATTTTTGGTAGAGTGGCAAGACAGAAGCCATTCCTCAGTAAAAGGCGCATGACAGCCCACTTGGAGTTTGCCTGAAGGACTCTCAGCCCATGAGAAACAAGATTCTCTGGTCTGATGAAATCAAGATTGAACTCTTTGGTCTGAATGCCAAGCGTCACGTCTGGAGGAAACCTGGCACCATCCCAACGGTGAAGCATGGTGGTGGCTGCATCATGCTGTGGAGATGTTTTTCAGCGGCAGAGACTGCCAGACTAGTCAGGATCAAGGAAAAGATAAATGAAGCAAAGTACAGAGAGATCCTTGATGAAAACCTTCTCCAGAGTGCTCAGGACCTCAGACTGGGGCGAACGTTCACCTTCCAACAGGACAATGACCCTAAAGACACAGCCAAGACAACGTAGGAGTGGCTTTGGGAGAAGTCTCTGAATTTCCTTCAGTGGCCCAGCGAAAGCCCGGACTTGAACATCTCTGGAGAGACCTGAAAATAGCTGTGCAGCAACGCTCCCCATCCAACCTGTCAGTGCTTGAGAGTATCTGCAGAGAACAATGGGAGAAACTCCCCAAATGCAGGTGTGCCAAGCTTGTAGTTTCAAACCCAAGGAGAATAGAGGCTGTAATCACTGCCAAAGGTGCTTTAACAAAGTACTGAGTAATGGGTCTGAATACTTATGTAAATGTCATATCAATTGTTGTCATTTTACATTTGCAAAAATGTCTAAAAACCTGTTTTTGCTTTGTCGTTACGGAGTATTGTGTGTAGATTGATCAGATTTTTATTTTATTTTTATTTCTTACATTTAATCTATTTTAGAATAAGGAAAAAGTCAAGGGGTCTAAATACTTTCCGAATGCACTGTATACACAGTACCAGTCAAATGTTTGGACACACCTACTCATTCAAGGATTTTTCTTTATTTCTACTATTTTCTACATTGTAGAATAATAGTGAAGACATTAAAACTATGAAATAACACATGTGGAATCATGTATGAACTAAAAAAGCTTTAAACAAATCAAAATCTATTTTATATTTGAGATTCATCAAAGTTGCCACCGATTGCCTACACATGTTTATATATGGTTGTATTTATAATATATTTATATATAAATTAAATAATTCAATATTGTAATATGAGATATGTAAAACATTTACATTTGACATTTTTGTCAGTTAGAAGATTGTTTTATCCAGAGCGACTTAGAGTAAGTGCATTCATCTTAAGATAGCTAGGTGAGACAACCATATATCCCAGTCAAATATAGAGGATATGAACAGTCCAGTCCAGCTAAAGAATAGATATACATTTTCATACACATCTTAAATATATTAATACAAAATCTGAGACTAGTAATATTTTACACACACATCAATGTAACCATTCCCAATCATTTGTTAACTCTTCCAATCCTCTTCACAATAACACATTTTTTACACTGTATTTTGGAAAGTTAAAGCAAGTACAGACAGATCAGCACCTTGATATAATGACTCACAGGAATGAAGACAAACATGCACGCAGACATAAAATATCACATTTGGTGCTGAAAATTATTTCAGCACCAAACTGCATGATGAGGTCTGGGGAATTCACTATGATATATTTCTCATCAGGGAAGATACAGTACCTTTACATCCAATGCTAAAACATCCATTAGGATTAGTTCATAGTCAAACATCAGAGATAATACTTATGTAGGGTACTAACTTACCTGTGGTGAGGGTTGTTGACACCAGTTCACTTTGCTTTCCATCTTCCAGCACAGTGCAGACAGTGACAGAGTACTGAGTACCACCTTGCAGGTCAGAGAGAGTGATGCTGGGTAAAGATGCGGTAGTGATGTGTGGTTCTGTCCCTGGACAGTGGTAGGAGATCTGGTACTGATGTTGGGTTTGATTCAATCCTGGTGGCTGGTTCCAGCTAACAGCAGCTGATGTGGTGTCCACTGAGTCAACAGTCAGCTGGTCTGGAGCAGGAAGTACTAGGGGAAATATATATTATTATCAGGGCTACAGTTATATTACTATATTATAGGAGAAAAAGTAGAATAGTAGTTGAAAAATAGAAAAGGCGGCCATGTAATTCACAATGATATATTTCTCATCAGGGAAGATACAGTACCTTTACATCCCATGATGAAACATTCATTAGGATTAGTTCATAGTCAAACATCAGAGATAATACTTATGTAGGGTACTAACTTACCTGTGGTGAGGGTTGTTGACACCAGTTCACTTTGCTTTCCATTTTCCAGCACAGTGCAGACATTGATAGAGTACTGAGTACCACCTTGCAGGTCAGAGAGAGTTATGCTGTGTGAAGACGTGGTAGTGATGTGTGGTTCTGTCCCTGGACAGTGGTAGGAGATCTGGTAATGATGTTGGGTTTGGTCCAATCCTGGTGGCTGGTTCCAGCTAACAGCAGCTGATGTGGTGTCTACTGAGTCAACAGTCAGCTGGTCTGGAGCAGGAAGTACTAAGAGAAAATACATTATTGTCAGGGTTACAGTTTAACTCCAGAAATATAATACAGAAGGAAAAAGTTGAATAGTAGTTGAAAAATTAGAAAAGGCCGGCTTGCAATTCCTTTTGATATGGGAAGAAATAAGTTAAAAGCAGACGTCACAACAGGAGTAGTATTTGTAATGTAACAAATATGAAGTGTTTCCGCAATATTAATTTAGCAACATCACTTTGCCGCCTTTCAGTTGTTTCCACCAAGCCACAAGTTTGGACACACCTACTCATTCAAGGGTTTTTCTTTATTTCTACAATTTTCTACATTGTATAATAATTGTGAAGACATCAAAACTATGGAATAACACATATGGAATAATGTATGAACCTTAAAAGGTTTTAACAAATCAAAAAATATTTTATATTTCAGATTCTTTAAAGTTGGCACACTTTGCCTTGATGACATGGAATGATAGGTACTGTACAGCGCTTTGCAAAAGTATTCATCCCCTTTGGCGTTTTTCCTATTTTGTTACATTACAACCTGTTACGGATACAGGTATCCTGTTTGTGTGTATTCTGTGTTTCTTTTCTCTCCTTCTCCCCTCACAGGTGACAATCATCATTCCCCATTCAGTCATCAATCAGAAGACACACCTCCTGTTTCAATTACCCTATCACATCCCCTTTCCCTTGGTTTAAAAACCCTGTCAGTTGTATTCTCAGGAGCGCAATCTCTCTGTCGTGCAATCTCTCTGTAGAGCTCTTGTTTGGTTTATCAACTACATGTCACTTTGTCCGTTACCCTGTGAGTATTGTTTTTGTTATGGTATTTGACTGTTTGATGGTGGGAAAAGGGAGTACCAAGACAAGTTGCCCATGGGCGTACACTACCCGTAGGAATACTTTGTCTAAATACACTAGTTAGAACTGGGTGGACCACCCACTGTATTTTTGGTTAGCTGTATTGAAGTAGGCTAGTCTAACTTAGGTGTGTCTTGGGAAATTTGTTTCTTTCCTTAGGTCCAGCTCAGCCCCTTTTCCTTACTGTTACCCTCTTATCCTTTTGTCAATATGGGGGCGCAGTTTATAAATTATCATGTATTCTATGGGGCGAGATGCACTGCATGCGCCTTCCCCTAGATGTCAGCAAGTAGTGAGAATTGGAATGGTGTTGCTCGGCAGATCTGAGGCCATATAAAGTCTCATGGAACCGGGCGTGCACTCTTTTCAATGTTCGTCATGGCGCAATGGAGGACCTCACAATGGCATTCTGAAAAGCTCTCGTTATAGGCCTTTGATATATCCGGCTCTGATTTTATTCGATATAGGTGTTAAAGACATCATAATGTAGTTATTTTAAACCACGTTATATCAGTATATTGCGATTTTCGGTATTTCATTTGTGCTGCGTTATAGTGAGTTGGACACGTCTTCGCCACATGGCTAATGTTTGCTGCTAATTCCTAAGTTGAAGAAGACAATCTACAACCGAGCAACGATGATTCTGGACAAAGGACCACTTGCACAAGATTCTGATGGAAGCTCATCAAAAAGTAAGAACTATGTATGATGTTAATTCGTAATTTCTGTCAAAAGTGAAATTATTATTCCGCCGTTATTTTCGGTGCGGTCTCGCTCTACCGCACGCTGTATGTCGTAGTAACGTTAATTTTAAAAATCTAACACAGCGGTTGCATTAAGAACTAATTTATCTTTCATTTGCTGTCCAACCTGTTTTTTTAGTCAAGTTTATGATTAGTTATTGATTAGATTAGGTGCCTCTCCCAAGATGTCTCCTGACATTTTGGCCACTATTCTCATTGTATAACCACGATTTGTGCCAGTAAATATGCACATTTTCGAACAAACAATATATGTATTGTATGATGTTATAGGACTGTCATCTGAAGTTGAGAAGGTTAGTGAAAAAATTAATATATTTTGCTGGTTTATTCGCAATCGCTAACGTGCATGAATCAATGCTGCGGTGTGGTTGGCTATTGTAGTAAGCTAATATAATGCTATATTGTGTTTTTGCTGTAAAACACTTAAAAAGTCTGAAATATTGGCTGGATTCACAAGATCTTTGTCTTTCATTTGCTGTACGCTGTGTATTTTTCATAAATGTTTTATGATGAGTATTTAGGTAATTCACGTTGGTCTCTGTAGTTATTCTAGTTGCTTTGGTGAGTTGTGATGGTGGCTGCAATGTAAAACTATGATTTATACCTGAAATATGCACATTTTTCTAACAAAACATATGCTATACAATAAATATGTTATCAGACTCATCTGATGAAGTTTCTTGGTTAGTGACTATTTATATCTTTATTTGGTCGAAGTTGTGATGGCTACCTATGCAGTAAGAAAATGGTGGAGAAAAAAAAGTTGAGTCTTTTGCTATGGTGGTTAGCTAATAGATTTACATAGTGTCTTCCCTGTAAAACATTTAAAAATCAGAAATGATGGCTGGATTCACAAGATGTGTGTGTCTTGGACTTGTGATTTCATGATATTTAGATGCTAGTATTTACTTGTGGCGCTATGCTAGGCTATGCTACTCAGCTTTTTTACTGATGAGGGTGATCCCGAATCCGGGATGAGTAGCAAGTAGAAGTTATGTGTTTCACTGAAATTTTCCCCATTCATATCTGAATGTTTGTTTTATCTTGTTCATTTTAAAGATGATGATACAACAATTAAAAAAAACATACGTTTTTTTCATTGTATTATCTAAACCAGATCTATTGTGTTATACTCTCCTACATTCAATTCACATTTACACAAACTTCAGAGTTTTCTTTCAAATGGTACCAAGAATATGCATATCCTTGCTCCTGAGCTAGAGGCAGTTAGATTTCTTCAGGCGGATAGTTGTAAGAGGATTTATTAAAGATTGCTGTACACCAGCAGAACCCATCCAACTTGAAGGGGCTGGAGCAGTTTTGCCTTGAAGAATGGGCAAATATCCCAGTGGCTAGATGTACCAAGCTTATAGAGACATACCCCAAGAGACTTGCAGCTGTAATTGCTGCAAAATATGGCTCTAAAAAGTATTGACTTCGGGGGGGGGGGGGGGGAGTAATGCACGCTCAAGTTTTTTTTGTCTTATTTCTTGTTTGTTTCACCCCCCCAAAAAATTGTCTTTAAGGTGGTAGGCATATTGTGTAAATCAAATGATACAAACCCCCCCAAAAATCTATTTTAGTTCCAGGTTGTAAGGCAACAAAATAGGAAAATTGCCAAGGGGGGTTAATAATTTCGCAAGCCACTGTATATACATGGTACTGTCAGAGCTAGAAACACAATCATTTCGCTACACCTGCAATAACATGTGCTAAACACGTATGTGACAATATAATTGTATTTTATTTGATATACATAAATTACAGTATGTGCATTTGGAAAGTGTTCAGACCCCTTCACTTTTTCTACATTTTGTGACATTATAGCGTTATGTAAAAATGTATTTTCTTCGTCATCAATCTACACACAATACCCCATAATGACAAAGCAAAAACAGGTTTTTAGAAGTTTCTTCGCCACAGATCCTCAAGCTCTGTCAGGTTGGATGGGGAGCGTCGCTGCACAGCTATTTTCAGCTATAATCGATTGGGTTCAAGTCCAGACTCTGGCTTGTCCACTCAGGTTTGTGCCTTTCCAAATCATGTACAATCAATTGAATGTATCACAGGTGGACTCCAATCAAGGATGATCAGTGAAAACAGAATGCACCTGAGCTCAATTGAGTTTCATAGCAAAGGGCATGAATACTTATTCAAAAAAGGTTGTTTTTTATTTGTAAAATAATTAGCAATCATTTCTATAAGCCTGTTTTCACTTTCTCTTTGTGGTATTGTTTGTAGATTGATGGGAAACAACTATTTTATCAATTTTAAAATAAGGCTGTAACATAACAAATTGTGGGAAAAGTTAAGGGGTATGAATACTTTTGAATGCACTGTATATATATTAAAATATGAATTTCATACAGTGGACTCCATGAAGTGGACATTCATTGTTTTAGGAAAGTATCCTACAAATACACATTTCAAATCCAGAGTGCTGGAGTACAGAGCCAAAGCAACAACACATTTTCAATGTCCAAATACTTTTGGACCTCACTGCATAAACTCAGCAAAAAAAGAAACGGCACTTTTTCAGGACCCTGTCTTTCAAAGATAATTCGTAAAAATCCAAATAACTTCACATATCTTCATTGTAAAGGGTTTAAACACTGTTTCCCATGCTTGTTCAATGAACCATAAACAATTAATGAACATGCACCTGTGGAACGATCGTTAAGACACTAACAGCTTACAGACGGTAGGCAATTAAGGTCACAGTTATGAAAACTTAGGACACGAAAGAGGCCTTTCTACTGACTCTGAAAAACACCAAGAGAAAGATGCCCAGGGTCCCTGCTCATCTGTGTGAACGTGCCTTAGGCATGCTGCAAGGAGGCATGAGGACTGCAGATGTGGCCAGGGGAATAAATTGTAACGTCCGTACTGTGAGACTCCTAAAACAGAGCTACAGGATGGACAGTTGATCGTCCTCGCAGTGGCAGACCACTTGTAACAACACCTGCACAGTGTCCGAACATCACACCTGCGGTACAGGATGGCAACGACAACTGTCCGAGTTACACCAGGAACGCACAATCCCTCCATCAGTGCTCAGACTGTCCACAATAGGCTGAGAAAGGTCTACAAGCCATCAATCCAGCCTGTTGTAAGGCAGGTCCTCACTAGACATCACCGGCAACAGTGTTGTCTATGGGCACAAACCCACCGTCGCTGGACCAGACAGGACTGGCAAAAAGTGCTCTTCACTGACGAGTCGCGGTTTTGTCTCACCAGGGGTGATGGTCGGAGTCGCGTTTATCTTCGAAGGAATGAGCGTTACACCGAGGCCTGTACTCTGGCGCGGGATCAATTTGGAGGTGGAGGGTCCGTCATGGTCTGGGGCGGTGTGTCACAGCATCATCGGACTGAGCTTGTTGTCATTGCAAGCAATCTCAACACTGTGCGTTACAGAGAAGACATCCTCCTCCCTCATGTGGTACCCTTCCTGCAGGCTCATCCTGACATGACAATGCCACCAGTCATACTGCTCGTTCTGTGATTTCCTGCAAGACAGGAATGTTAGTGTTCTGCCATGGCCAGCAAAAAGCCCGGATCTCAATCCCATTGAGCATGTCTGGGATCTGTTGGATCGGAGGGTGAGGGCTAGGGCCATTGCCCCCAGAAATGTCCGGGAACTTGCAGGTGCCTTGGTGGAAGAGTGGGGTAACACCTCACAGCAAGAACTGGCAAATCTGGTGCAGTCCATGAGGAGGAGATGCACTGCAGTACTTAATGCATCTGGTGGCCACACCAGATACTGACTGTTTCTTTTGATTTTGACCCCCCCCCCCCCTTTTCAGGGACACATTCCATTTCTGTTAGTCACATGTCTGTGGAACTTATTCAGTTTATGTCTCAGTTGTTGAATCTTGTTATGTCCATACAAATATTTACACATGTTAAGTTTGCTGAAAATAAACGCAGTTGACAGTGTGAGGACGTTTATTTACAGGAAATAACCTGTACCTTTACATCCCATGCTGACTAGGGCTGTCCCGAGTTTGACTGTTTGGTTGATAGACTGTTGGTCGACCAAGATTTCTGAAATTGTATATGGTTATATTACATAGGAACAATGGTGCAACACACATCATATTTTGTTTTATAAGATGCCCTTTCTCCCGTGTTGGGTAGCGGGTTCTGAAACACATCAGTGCGCTGTTGAATTGGTACCTTTTCCTAGACCATGTTGCTATGTGCATATTAGCAAAGTTAACCAGCATATTGGTGTGACACAAATGTGGTGGAGGCAGCAGCAGAGTTAGGAGATGAGAAAACAGCGCTTGCGTTAATTGTCTAAGAAAAGTGAAGAGAGGAAACACCAACTTAATTAGGTCTATAATCAGTAGCCTAACTGTTAAATGTGCCTAGCTTTATAAATCATCCATATACTGTATATCTACAGAAATAAGACAGATCCTGCTTTTGTTGCCTGATTGAGTGTTTGTTTAATAGCCTACTGATTCGTGAGGACCAAGGAAATATAGATTAGTCAAGTTGTTTTACCTGAGCATAACCTAAAAACTAAAGACTTATTAGCCTACACTGTTTGTTTACTTTGTTGTCATGGAGTGACTGGGCTCATTGTTTTGTCATTATCATTAGCAGGGTTAGTATAGCAGCTTTGTGTAACAACCATCTAGCTGTAGGCCTAAGAGCGCATCCTGTTTAGTCTTAATACAGTACATTACTGAGGCCTATATTTCAATACTTATGTAAGCTACAGTACTGTCAAATCATTCATTTGTTCATGTCATCACACAGCATACGGGTCATTCGTGATCTGAAATGCAATCAATTTTAGTTTTAAAATAATTAAATCAAGGTCGCTTTGTTATCGTAAACAATAAATAAACCGTTTAAATTTGGAAATTGCATTCACGAATGAATGTGACTGGTTTTAGTCTTCTGTAAAAAAGGCTTTAAAAAAATGTTACAACAGACTCTCTGTTACACTTATAATTTATTTAGTGTTTACATTGCAATATAATTTCTCTGATCGTTTGGAACAATCTAACAGCACCTGTTTGGCACACATATGCCCACAGCGCTTGCTCCTTACCTCGTTTTTCTTGATATCCAGTATTTAACATTTATTCCACACATCTGACTTCCCCTTTACCTCCTGAGCAAGCAATATTCCCCCATTTAGAGTTTATTTGTCACGTCCTCTGAAACCATTTTGCTGTCAACTGTTACGGTGTTCAGGGTTTGTTATAACCAATTTATTGATGTGATTATGATATGCTATAGGTCAGGCTCTATTGGTCACGTGCATGCAGTGCATACATGTGTCACGTAAAGAGAGCCAGGGTTGAGGGAATAGGGAATGTTTTTCTAAAGCAATTGAAGGATTTCGGTAACATTTTTCAGTCAGAAATTGATGTAATTATGTTGCAGCGTCAGCAACAAGGACAGCGAGAAACACTGCTGATGTTCTGTGGTGGTCGCTGCAGCCAGGAGGAGAGAGAGACAATGGGTGCTAGTCACTCAATGTCATTTATTTTATCACAGCAAGTCTGAGCCCGGCCTGGCACAATCAAATCAATTGCGTTCAGACTGCCTCCAGTCATTTGTGTGTCTTCATTATTTCATCAAACAGTGCGCTTAAAGCTTCAGACAAGCTCACTGCATATGTGACTGACCGGCTCAAATCAGTCTTATGTAGCAAAATTTGAAATTGTGTTTTTTACATTGGATAAAGGTAGACTCAAAATGGTATATCATACACTACAGTTGAGGAACAATGGGAAAGTCATTTTACTTTGATAGTTGATAAACTTGTAAACTCACTTTTGAGAAAATGGCCTTTGAATGTTTTGGTACTACTACTGGAGAGCCCTTTGTCTACGCCCATTCAGAATCGTTCACACCCTCTTAAGCTTTAGCCCCACCCATCTCTTTAAGGGTTGATCCAAGCGTTCTGTACTAACAGCAGCCAAGTAAACTTGCTAGCTACTTCCAGACACATGAGTGAACAGCTCACTGAACATTACTCGCCCTAGCAGAGCTGGTTAGGCTGTCCGGAGCGTTGGTGACCAACTGTGCTGTCAGATGTCCGTTAGTAAATTTGGAGTGTTTCGATCTCGGAGGGTTCAGAGCGCACACTGGACTCTCAGGCTGATGAGTAGGGTTGATCCGAATGTTCTGACCTCACAACGGCAGTCAAGCACCCTAGCTAACTGGCTAACATTGGCTAGCTTGCTAGCTACTTCCAGACACATAATGAGAGAATGCTCCACTCTGACCATTTTACTCGCACTAGCAGAGCTGGTTAGGCTGTTTTCATGTTATCCAGAACACTGGTGACTGTAACTGTGCTGCTGGCAACAATTTAATAAGCTTTTTTGCCGACCTTTACTGACACAGGCCATATTCAACGGGTGTTGAGTGTTCGTAAATTACTCTGCGCTCTGGCACACTCAGACGTGAGTCTTTTAATAAGACATGGTAAACAATAAACCATAATCCCAACTCAATGTCGTTACTACCCTGCATGAACCAACCAGGTTCAATGTTAGATAGCTACATTAGGCTATAACTAGTGGCTCTGAGATACAAATCATACACATAACGTTAGCTAGCGAGCCAGCCAGTTAACGTTAGCTAACTAGCTAACAGTACACTTTAACTTGAAATGAAAGCACTTTCTGTCAAAATTAGAAACGTGTAATATCTGAATGTAGCTAGCTTGACTATTTTACCCATATACATCATGGATGGATGCGTCTCCTGTCGGATGCCATGGTTGCCCTTTAGTTTGAAGATGTAATCGAGTTTTCTCCATCTACTCATATTCGAATTCCACTGATTTCAAAACTCGGTCCTCCAGAAAGTGGAAAGCATACACTAAAGTTACATAGCTAACAGTACACTTTAACTTGGCATTAGGTTTATGCAGTTTTACTACACTTTTTTTTTAAGCTGCGTTAGACATAATTACCTAGACATACTGACCAGCTCAAATAGACAGAAGCATGCTATATGGCAGACCAATCCAAACTCATCTCTCGGCATGTGCAGCCCACTCATTAACTCAGCCAATCAAGGCTAGCAGGAAGGTTGCTGACTTTCTCTGGCTAAATCAACTAGGCTCGTATTCGTATTTACAGAAGGCATACAAGTTTGTTATTAAGGTAGATGAAAGTTCACATGTTTGAGAAGGCATTTTTGCCAAAAAACAAATCTTTTTTTTTTTTTTAAGTTTACGATCAAATGGCTCTCCTGTGAAGTAGTGACCCACGACAAACACCTAGTTTCCTGAAAAGGGTCACATATTGGATTTGATTAACACGTAATTGTCTAAATATGGAAAAATACATTTTTGAAATGTTCAACCTATCGATTGGTCGAAAGAACAGACGACTCTTGGTCGACCAAGATTATTTTTATTTGGGGACAGCCCTAATTGCTGACACTTCCATTATGATAAGTTCATTCACATTAGTCATGTTGATAAGTCAAATTTGAATGAATTTGACACGAGATAATACTTAAGTAGGGTAACGACTTACTTGTGGTGAAGGTTTTTGACACCAGTTGACTTTGCTTTTCATTTTCCAGCACAGTGCAGACAGTGACAGAGTACTGAGTGCCACATTGCAGGTCAGAGAGAGTGATGCCGTGTGAAGATGTGGTAGTGATGTGTGGTTCTGTCCCTGGACAGTGGTAGGAGATCTGGTAATGATGTTGGGTTTGGTCCAATCCTGGTGGCTGGTTCCAGCTAACAGCAGCTGATGTGGTGTCCACTGAGTCAACAGTCAGCTGGTCTGGAGCAGGAAGTACTATGGGAAAATACATTATTGTTAGTGCTACAGTTTAACTCTAGAAATATACTACAGAAGGGAAAGTAGAATAGTAGTCAAAGTAGAAAATAATTCTTGCAATTCCTTTTGATGTGGGAAGAAATAAGCTAAAAACAGTCACAAGGCAAAAAGGGATTGGATTACATTTTCTTCCTACCGATCTGCACAACCTACTCCACATTTTCAAAGTGAAAGCAAAATTATACAAAATCAATAGAGAAGCAAAGATGTCTTGATTTTGTATGTCGTGCATATGTGGCAGCATCATGTTATGGCTATGCTTGTCACTGGCAGAGACTGGTGAGTTTGTCAGGATCATAATAAATATAAAAGGCGCAAAGCCCAGGTAAACAGTTTGAGGAAACCCTGTCTCAGTCTTCTGAATACCCAACACTGGGATAGAGTTTACATGTTCTGCTTGAAAATTACACAAAATCAAATGCCAAAGACAACCCAGAAGGTCTTTACAATAGGTGTTGAGAGTTCCTGAACGGTCCAGTCTCAGTCCTGATTTAAAGCTGCTTGAAAATCTGAAATATTGAATATTGCTGTGCATCAATGATTCCTAACAATTTTCCTTGCTTGAGAGTTTTTGACAAAAACATGGATATATGTTTCCCTAAGAGTTGTGCAAAGTTGGTAGAATGTTATTCAAAATGATTCACAGCTGTAATGTTTGCCAAGGTGCTTCCACCAAGTATTAACTCTGGGGTGTGAACACACATGCTAATGAAGATATACTAATTTTATTTATTATTGCAACATTTTCTATAATGTATATTTATTTAACTTTGAAAATGTGGAGTAGTAAGATATTACTATATATTATTTTCAGTTAGTTACTAGTTACCTTACCAAAATTGTAATCACTAATGTAACTTATCGATTACTCATACCCAGTAACATAATCTGATTACTTGCATGTACTTGTAGATTACTTTCCCCTTAAGAGGCATTACAAGAAAACAATTACGGACTAAAGTTAAACTGTTACACTCTCATGGAAATGGCATGCCTTGAGCACTATCGACAAGTGCTATTTGCATGTGAAAAATGAATGACATATGCTCATTTTCTATATTCCTATTGTTTACTTTTTTTGTTAGTGACACTTTGATACCTTCATAATATGAAGTTAAGGTCTATCAAATGTATGAATTTGAGCCTGTGTCACAATCGTCTTGATGAGGAAGTGGACCAAGGCGCAGCGTGATAATGATACATCTTCTTTAATAAAATGAAGACGAAACAAATACTTATAAACAAAACAACAAACTGACGAATGTGAAGCTATACAGACTAAGTGCTAACATGCAACATAGACATAAACAATTACCCACCATAGCCTAATGCCTATGGCTGCCTTAAATATGGCTCCCAATCAGAGACAATGAAAGACAGCTGTCTCTGAGAACCACTCAGGCAACCATAGACATACCTAGACACCTACACTGAACACAACCCCATCAACTCTACAAAACCCCCTATACAATACAACCACCCAAGACGAGACAAATACACACAAACATCCCCCCCTGTCTTTTATGCCAGTGGATATATATATTTTTTTTATCAGCACTAATTAAAATGAGCAATAAAAGCCCCATTATTGGTCTTCAATTAAACTTGCTTTTGTTAGCATGTGTGGAGCACATTACCACGAGTTTAGAAGGGAGGAACTCCCTCAAATTTGTATTCCATAAACTGGGATTAGCATTATGCAGGTGTTGCAAGAGCGCATTTTTCACTGGCTGTCCACTGATTGATATGCAGCTTAAACTTCATTAAACTGCTTATGGCTGCAAGCCCTAAATCGGGATCAATATGACAACAGCCAGTCCAAGTGCAGGGCGCCAAATTCAAAAATCATAAATTTCATAATTACAATTCCTCAAACATACATGTGTCATATCATTTTAAAGGTAATCATGTTAATCCCACCAAACTGTCCGATTTCAAATAGGCTTTTCAGCGAAAGCACTACAAACGATTGTTAGGTCACCACAAAACTAAAAATAATCATAGCATTTTTCCCAGCTAATGATAGCATCACAAAAACCAGAATAGAGATAAAATGATTCACTAACCTTCGATTATTTTCATCAGATGACACTCATAGGACTTCATGTTACACAATACATGCGTGTTTTGTTTGATTCATATTTATATAAAAAAATCTGAGTTTACCGTGAGGCTACAAGAATCACTAAATGCAAAAACATCAAGTGACTTTGCATAGCCCGTCGTTTCAACATGAATACTCATCATAAATATAGATGATAATACAAGTTATACACATTGCGTTATAGATATACCTCTCCTTAATGCAACCGCAATGTCAGATTTAAAAAAAACTTTAAGGAAAAATAACTGCACGCTATAATCTGAGACGGCGCTCAAATTAGCATATCACAGCTGCAAAGATAGCGTCACTATAAACAACAAAATATATTATAAATTTTTCATTACCTTTTGGTTTCGATCAGAAGGCTTAGCAGAAACTCCAGGTCCACAATAAATGTTTGTTTTGTTCGAGAAAATCCGTTATTTATGTCCAATTGTTAGCGCGTTTGGTAAACATATCCAAATGCTAATTCTGGTCAGCTTCATATCGGACAAAAACTTCAAAATGTGATATTACCGGTCGAAGAAACATTTCAAACTAAGTACTAAATCAATCATTAGGATGTTTTTAACATATAGCTTCAATAAAGTTCCAACCGGAGTGTTCCTTCTTGCCTGCGTGAGCCATGGAACGGCAGTGGCTTGCATGCGGAAGACGGATGTTACGCGAGTGGCCGCTTGATGGACACCTGACTGATTCTGCTCTCATTCTCTCCCAGAACACCATAGAAGTCTCACTGGAATTTCTATTTATTGCTGACATCTAGTGGAACCCCTAGGCAGTGCAACCCCAGCCATAAGTCATTTGGAATTCTTTTGGGACTGTTGAATACAGACAATCTCAGATTTCTGACTTCCGGTTTGATTTCAACTCAGGATTTTGCCTGCCAATATGAGTTCTGTTCTCACAGACATAATTCAAACAGTTTTAGAAACTTGAGTGTTTTCTATCCAATATTAATAATATGCAAATATTAGGAACTAAGACTAAGGAGCAGGCCGTTTGAAATGGACACCTTTCATCCAAGCTACTCAATACTGCCCCTGCAGCCATAAGAAGTTCATTAATTCAACCATCATTGGGTTAAAATAATTGTGAACAGTCATCAATCCGTAATGCACAAATAAATGAGAGCAACATGATTCAGATCATTGCGCTATGTAGCCTATAATAGGCCTAAATTATAGGGTTGGTATAATTTGTGGAACGTTCCAAAAGGAATCTGTTCCAAAACCTTTTAAGTACAAGGTTGTCAACAAACAACGCATACAAAGTAGCATGATCAATTCACGTAGCTAACTAGCTGCCGAATAGGTATCAACTCACCACGTAGCTAATTCTTAACCTTTTGTCAATATAGGGGGTGCTGTTTCAACGTTAGCATTTATCGTCTCCAAATTAAACAGCCTCATACTCAATTCTTGCTCGTACAATATGCATATTATTGTTATTATTGGATAGAAAACACTCTAGTTTCTATAGACGTTTGAATTATGTCTCTGAGTGAAACAGAACTCATTCTACAGCACTTTTCCTGATATGGAGTGAGATTTCAGACATTTTGGCCTCTGGTCCCAGGTCAGTTTTAAAGTCCCTGTAAATCCTAAGAGGATACAAACACTGCCTTCGCCTTCCTCTAGATGTCAGTAAGAGGTGACAATTTGAATGGAGTCGATTGCGCAATCAGGGCCAGTATAAAACGCGAAAGACCGGATGAACCGTTCTTTTCCTGCTGCGCCTGGACGCAAGATGGCCGTCGGACTGGGTCTCTTTCCAAGCGTTGGTTTAGCCACTTATATATCGCCGGTCATGTTTTTACTCGTTATAGGTGTTAAAAACATCATAAGGTAGTTAATTTAAACCGTTTTATAGCAATTTATATCCGTTTAGTGCGATTTTGAGGCATTTCTTTGTGGTGCACTTTGAAGCGATGGGCACGTTTCCAGTACCGGTCGAACGTTAGTGGGCATTTCGACGGACAAGAGGACATCTTTCGACCAAAAGAAGATTAGACCCAAGAAAGGATACATTGCCCAAGACTCTGATGGAAGATCACCTCACAGTAAGAAATATTTAAGATGATAAATCGTTGTTCTGTCAAAATGTTATACGCATATTTACGCAAATTCCGCCATTTTTTTTTTGGTATAGCTTCGCTTGGCGAACCCTGTATTGCACAGTAAGGATACTTTTAGAAATGTAAATCAGCGATTGCATTAAGAACTAATTTGTCTTTCGATTGCTGTCCACCCTATATTTTTTAGTCAAGTTTACGATTAGTTATTCATTACGCCAGATCACTGTCCAAAATGGAGCCCGACATTTTCAGGCTAGTTTTGCTAGTATTGTCATGTTATAACCACGTTTTTTTGTGGCTAAATATGCACATTTTCGAACAAACTCTATATGTATGATGTTACAGGAGTGTCATCGGAAGAATTCTGAGAAGGTTAGTGAAAAAATTAATACATTTTGGCGATGATTACGTTATCCTCTCTTTGGCTTGTATCAATGCTCGGGTAACGTTTGCACATGTGGTATGCTAATATAACGATTTATTGTGTTTTCGCTGTAAAACACCTGTGTCTTTCGATTAATGTAGGCTGTGTATTTTTCAGAAGTGTTTTAGGATGAGTAATTAGGTAATACACGTTGCTCTGTGTATTTATTCTTGTCGAGTTGTGATGGTGGGTGCAATTGTAAACTATGATTTATACCTGAAATATGCACATTTTTCTAACAAAACCTATCCTATACAATAAATATGTTATCAGACTGTCATCTGAGGTTTTTTCTTGGTTAGTAGCTATCAATATCTTAGTTTAGCCGAATTGGTGATAGCTACTGGTGGAGAGAAAATGGTGGACAAAGAAAAATGTTGTCTTTTGCTAACGTGTTTAGCTAATAGATTTACATATTGTGTCTTCCCTGTAAAACATTTTAAAAATCTGAAATGGTGGCTTTATTCACAAGATCTGTATATTTCATTAGGTGTCTTGGACTTGTGATTTAATGATATTTAGATGCTTGTATTTAATTGTGACGCTATGCTAGCGATGCTAATCAGGGTGGGGGGTGATCACGGATCCGGGTTTCTGAGGCAGTAAAAGTTAATGTTTGTCCATAAACTACCAGAGTGAGGAAATACTTTTTTCGGAATAAACTGTGTGAAAAACCTAATGAAATAGCCCACTCCCTACCCGGTATCTTATTCTGCCGCTATACAACTTTATATGAGTTGTTTGTTGGCACCCTTGTTATTTACGACGTTTTTGGAACAGATTCCTGTTGGAACGTTCCACAAATTATACCAACCCTAAATTATATCCTTATCGCCCGTAGGCTACACCACTGCTGTAGTCCTTACCTCCAATACTTTATTGAAGTTGGATGTATAGGCTAATCTTTGGATGACGACAGCAGTCTACAAAAGCCTGTTCCTGCTCTTTTCCCGCAATCCACCAAACACATTTGGTGTGTCATCATAGTAGTCTCTGACTTGTGGTGAGAATCGATCAGGTAGAACTAACTTAAATTTGCGCCTTTTTTCAATTCTGATTTGAAAAATATTCCTAGAAGTAATGTAGTTTTTCAAAAATATCTGTAATCTGATTACACAATTCTTGCTGGTAATGTTACGGATTACCCCCCCCCCCCCCAAAAAAAAATTGTTGTCGTCATAACGAATGACATGTAATCCTTTACTAAACACCAACACTGAATGTGTATTTTGAAAAAGGTGTGTGTAGATGTAACGGATGTGAAATGGCTAGCTAGTTAGCGGTGGTGCGCGCTAGCAGCCTTTCAGTCGGTTACGTCACTTGCTCTGAAACCTAGAAGTAGTGGTTCCCCTTGCTCTGCAAGGGCCGTGGCTTTTGTGGAGCGATGGGTAACGATGCTTCGTGGGTGACTGTTGATGTGTGCAGAGGGTCCCTGGTTCGCGTCCGTGTCGGGGATAGGGGACGGTCTAAAGTTATACTGTTACATAGACATTCACTAGGCACTGTATGTAAGGGATAATCAACTGAGGGGATATGCATTGTCTGGAAAATGGTGAACGACGTGGAAGGTGTGTTCCACGATGAGTTAGCGGCGTGGAACTGACCTTCCATGAAGTTGCATTATTTTCCATACAACGCATAGAGCCCTGTGTGGATTATCTCTTTTATACCATGGCTATAATTTTAAACATTTGCCACTAGAGATGTGTTCATTTTGCCGGTAGAAATGTGTCCAACATCCACTGACATAGCTAGCAAGTTTACTAGATAGCTACAGTAGTTGCCGTGGTAACAAAACAGACTACCTAGTTTAGCCAACCAAATCATCAGTCCTAGCTTTCTATTATGAAAATCGAATTCAATGCCAATAATGATTTCAATTCAACTTTGGATTTCAAAAAACGGCTCAAACGGAACATGTAAGAATGAACTAAAGCCATTGAATTCTACCGTGCGGATATACCACGCTTTATAAGGAAATAATGCATGCTCTAGAATGCCCTTCAAGCCATCAGAAAGGAGTATTGAAAAATGCTATGCTATAATTAAGCAATAAGGCCCAACGGGGTGTGGTATATGGCCAATATACCGCGGCATTTCTTATGCATGGACACAGCCCTTAGCCGTGGTATATTGGCAATATACCACAAACCCCTGAGGTGCCTTATTGCTATTATAAACTAGTTACCAACATAATTAAAGCAGTTAAAACAAATGTTTGGTCATACCTGTGGTATACGGTCTGATATACCACTGCTGTCAGCCAATCAGCATTCAGGGCTCGAACCACCCAGTTCATAAATGTATTTGTAAACTGGGTGGTACGAGCCCTGAATGCTGATTGTCTGAAAGCCGTGGTATATCAGACCGTATACCAGAAGTATACGGGGGTGGCACCATCATGTTGTGGGGGTGCTTTGCTGCAGGAGGGTCTGGTGCACTTCACAAAATAGATGGCATCATGAGGTAGGTAAATTATGTGGATATGTTGAAGCAACATCTCAAGACATTGGTCAGGAAGTTAAAGCTTGGTCGCAAATGGGTCTTCAAAATGGACAATGACCCCAAGCATACTTCCCAAGTTGTGGCAAAATGGCTTAAGGACAACAATGTCGAGGTATTGGAGTGGCCATCACAAAGCCCTCACCTCAATCCCATAGATAAATTGTTGGCAGAACTGAAAAAGCGTGTGCGAGCAAGGAGGCCTACAAACCTGACTCAGTTAAACCAGCACTGTCAGTAGGAATGTGCCAAAAACTCACCCAACTTATTGTGGGAAGCTTGTGGAAGGCTACCCTAAACGTTTGACCTAAGTTAAACAATTTAAAGGCAATGCTACTAAATACACAATTAGTACGTAAACTTCTGACCCACTGGGAATGTGATGAAAGAAATAAAAGCTGAAAAATAATTATCTCTACTATTATTCTGACATTTCACATTCTTAAAATAAAGTGGTGATCATAACTGACCAAAGACAGGATATTTTTACAACGATTAAATGTCAGGAATTGTTAAACTGAGTTTAAATGTATTTGGCTAAGGTGTATGGAAACTTCTGACTTCAACTGTAGGGTTCTTCCTTACTTGTAAACAGGGTTGTTGACTCCAGTTGACTTTTCTTTCCATTTTCCAGCACAGTACAGACATTGATAGAGTACTGAGTACCACATTGCAGGTCAGAGAGAGTGATGCTGTGTGAAGATGTGGTAGTGATGTGTGGTTCTGTCCCTAGACACTGGTAGGAGATCTGGTAATGATGTTGGGTTTGGTCCAATCCTGGTGGCTTGTTCCAGCTAACAGCAGCTGATGTGGTGTCCACTGAGTCAACAGTCAGCTGGTCTGGAGCAGGAAGTACTAAGGAGAAATACATTATTGTCAGGCTTACAGTTTAACTCCAGAAATATAATACAGGAGGAAAAAGTTTAATAGTAGTTGAAAAATTAGAAAAGGCCGGCTTGCAATTCCTATTGATATGTGAAGAAAAAAGTAAAAAAACACGTCACCACAGGAGTAGTATTTGTAATGTAACAAATATTACGTTTTTCCGGAATATTAATTTAGCAACATCACTTTGCCGCCGTTCAATTGTTTCCACCAAGCCACAAAATATATCAATAAATGTTTTGGGGGTTATAAATACTCCACAATAATAAGCGCTTTACACTGTACTTTGGATAAAGTTAAAGCAAGCAGATGCAGTTCAAATCCTTTACATACTGTAATGCAGGGGGTCGCAAACTTTTTGGGCCCCGGACCACATTTTGATTTCAAAAGATTATTGCGACGCTAACTATAAAAAAATATATATGTAATTAACAGCCAATGTTAGCCCCAAATAAAGTTATCGCAGTCAATTGCAAAACATTCTAACAGTATTTCTGATTGTCTTCTCAACTCACCATCACATACTTGTAATGTGGGGCTATGACAGTCAACTGCAAATGAGTCTGACATAATGTCTCTTATCTCGCCACCACTAATTAGATGGAAGTGCTTGATGCATGTCGCGTTGGAGCTTCTCAAAGTCAGGGGGCGTGGTCGACAGTGTGCACCTCATCTCTGCTGTAACATCCAACCTGGATCGATATTTGGTTTTAATGCAAATGAGAGCACTGAATCCAGCTTCACACAGATATGAGCTGGCGAAGGGTACCATGAGTTTTAATGCTCGGAGGGAGACGGCAGCGTATTCCGTTTGAGTCAAGAACCAAATTCCTCCGTAGTGACCCGTGAATGCGTTGTCACACGACAGCTCGATCAACTGTTCGATTTCACTTACCGGCATGACAACAGACAGGATCACAGTCCAACGGATTTCTTTTCAATAAGAAATCTTTCCTCTTAATACACTGATTCAGTCACTCATCTGTAGAATGTTTCTGTAATTCCCTGCATGCTTGCGTTCAATTCGTTCAGTTTCCCAAATATGTCTGTTACATTACAAGGATACACATTTTCATTACAATGAAAGGCAACCAACAGTTCCTCACTGAATTAGAAAAATCTTTCCAATATGCCCCGTCGATAACCATCAAGCCTTGGTGTGAAATAGAAATCGTCATGCTCTGATCCCATATCTCCACATCATTTTGTGAACAGGCGTGCACGCAGTGGATGTGGTTTGATGATGTAGTTTACAATGGAAGTTATCTGCTGCAGTATGGCTCGAAGTTCTGCACTCAGCTCTTTTGCCGCCAGTTTCTCTTGATGTATCATACAATGCGTCCATATGGAGCAGAGTGCAGAGACCTGCCCGCTGTCCCGCCATAGATGGAGCCCCATCTGTGCAAAAGCCCACCATTTGATCCCATGGTAAATGTTTTTCATCAATATAGCCACGTAGCATACTCAACATCCCATGTACTGTTTCATGCTTGGGAATCGTGAGACAGAACAATATGTCCTCGTGAATAGCATCCCCCCATATGTAGCGAACAAAAGTCAAAACTAACGTCCATTTGGACAGCATAAACTGGGGAGTTTGAGTCGTTCAGTCAGTTTCCTCATGATTGCTAGATATAGCAAATAAATGATTTGTTTCACAATGTTATCTGACAAAGGTATTGATGTGAGTTTCTGTGCCTCTGCCTCCCCTCCCCATACAGTGTGTTTTCACCATATCAATTGCGGCGGGTAATATCAGTCTGCAGTAGTGTGTGGTGTCATAGCTTAGTGGGCCTAGCCATTCACCGTGGCAATGATTCAAGTGCAACGGTCAAGTGCGGCCTTTTCCCACAAAGGGCCCTCTGGTTGAATTTAATTTTTTAGATTTGAATAATTTTTATTTAGATTTTTAAGCTTCACCACATTACAATGCTTGAGATTTTTTTTTAAACGGCATAATAAAATATTTATTTATATATATATATAATTTGATTTGTTTTACACTGGTTACTACATGATTCCATATGTGTTCTTTCATAGTTTTGATATCTTCAGTATTATTCTACAATGTAGAATAGTACAAATAAAGAAAATCCTTTGAATGAGTAGGTTTTTTCAAGCTTTTATATATATTTATATATATAGTACCAGTCAAAAGCTTGAAAAAACCTACTCATTCAAAGGATTTTCTATATTTGTACTATTCTACATTGTAGAATAATACTGAAGATATCAAAACTATGAAAGAACACATATGGAATCATGTAGTAACCAGTGTAAAACAAATCAAATTATATGAGATTCTTCAAAGTAGCCACCCTTTGCCTTGATGATAGCTTTACACTCTTGGCATTCTCTCAACTAGCTTCATGAGGTAGTCACCTGGAATTAATTTCAATTAACAGGTGTGCCTTGTTAAAAGTTCATTTGTGGAATTTCTTGTAATTATTATTATTTATTTTTTAAATTAAGGGGTGGATCAGCTTAATATTGCGGAAAGATGGTTGCTTCCATCAATGTAATTGTCTGCATCATTTCCAATCCCCCATATATTTTGGGGGGTAAATATATATCCACACATATGCATATATATACATTTTTTTAGAATATACATTTATTATTCCCCGCAAACCCTACCACCGATCCCCCAGTTGGAGTAAACTAATAAACAATAACACTTAGGCTTCTACCTTCAGTTTATATGTCTTATACACATTTTACAGACACAATCTATTTTACAATAGTTATATTTTGTTTGTTTTTAGTCCTTCCTCTATTTCTGATGTACATCCAGTTGGATTTCTATTTGTAACTGTGCTATTTCACAACATTTCTGAACCTATATACATTTTACAGACCCCGTATGTTTTACGTTGGTTATCTTGTTATTAGTCCCACCCTTCAGCTCCATTCAACCCCTCCCATCTATCTCTCAACACTATCCATTTTGGATTTCTATTTGCCATATATTTTTCATTTCTATTTGCCATTGTCATGCCCTGACCGTAGAGAGCTTTTTATGTCTCCATTTTGGTTGGTCAGGGTGTGATTTGGGTGGGCATTCTATGTTCATTTTTCTATGCTTTCTATTTCTTTGTGTTTGGCCGGGTGTGGTTCTCAGAGGCAGCTGTCTATCGTTGTCTCTGAATGAGAACCATACTTAGGTAGCCTTATCCCACCTGTGTTTTTTGGGTAGTTTTCTGTTTTTGTGTCTGCACCAGACAGAACTGTTTCGCTTTCATTCTCCTGTTTTTGTTCGATTTTTTTAATTTTTATTAAATCATGAACACTTTAAACGCTGCACCTTGGTCCACTCTTCCTTCAGCCATCGAGAACCATTACAGCCATATTTTTCAACTGTGCTGTGATGCTTCACAAAAGTACTGAACCGTTCTATTCTCATAGCTTCTACAGATTGTAAATTAAAAATACAATTGTTTGCTAAAATAATTATTATATTATTGATTGACTATGGCTTTTCAAATCACCCAGTATTGCTATCTGCAGCGTTAGTTCTAGGCAAATGTTGAAATTCTTCAGCCATTCCTGGACCTGTGACCAAAAACGGGCTACATATGGACAATGCCAAAATAAATGATCTAATGACTCTGCCTCCTCACAGCAAAATCTGCAGAGCTGGGAAGATTGTATCCCCCGTATATATAACATTCTATTGGTTGCAAGAATTTTATATAGTAATTTCAATTGAAAAATGTGAAGTTTTGAATCCGGTGTTTTGCGTATAAATTCATAAACCATGTGCCTTGGAAATGGGTACATCGAATCTCTTCCCAACTATTTTGCAATTTATATGGCACAGCTGTAAGTTTTTTGGTCCTTAAATTAAATTGGTATGTTTTTATTTATCACACTTTTCTTTAACCATTTATGTTCTTTAATACAGAGCCGACATACAAGTTCCTTACTTTTCCCCCCTTCTACTTGCCTCTTCCATTTTTGTGGTAATGCTGCAATTAGGTTGGTTGTAATTTTGTGTAGAGCAGACATTTCCATATGTCTATGTTAGCTGCATGTGACACAACTCCACCAGTCCTATTGATATCATTCACTAAAATTACACTTTTTTTTTTTATCAATTAGTATATTTGAGTTTAACCACAATATTTGTTGTATTATTTGCTCTGTCTTTTCATGTGGATTAAACTGAAATTGCAACCAACTTTCTAAGGCTTGTTTAAAAAAGAAAGATTTTTTTGACATTATTTCCTTTTCAAACAACCGAAAGTGAGCAGGTGTAATCTGAATAAAGGGAAAAATGCCATTCTTGAACATAGGATGAGACATTTGTACCAATTTACTAGAGAACCAGTTTGAATTAAAGTATAACTTTTGTATGGCTGATGCATTTAGTGAGAGGTCTAATGCTTTAATATTTAATCATTTCTGCCCTCCGAATTCATATTTGTTATATAAATAGGCCCTTTTAAATTTTGTCTGGCTTGCCATTCCAAATAAAATTGAATATTTTTTTTGTTCATATAATTTAAAAAGCAGGTCACTAGGTGTAGGCATAAGCAAATAGTTTACCTATTTGGCAGCACCCAAGGGGCTTGAACTGCCTAGCTCTACCTGCAGAATCTGCGGTGACGTAGTGTCCCCATGAGTGACAGAACACTGAGCCAATCACGGCACAACTAGAGAAGATTACAAACGCCTAGGCTTTGTGCTTTCGCTGGCTGCCCCTCCACCACACAAAGCACTGAGCTCGGCTGAAACACCTGCATTTTGGAGCTGCCTTACTCAAGAAAGCAAAAAGAGACCATGTTTGTATGCGGCTTTATTAACTCAAGGATTTTTTTACATTTGTAAACTGATATGTGAAACAGGTGGGGCTCACTGAATGGCTGTCGTTATTACCACATAAATCGACAATCAAATGATGGTGAATCAGCTATTTAGTATTAATGTGGATTGTATTTTGGAAAAAAGCTTCACATTATTTATAAGAGGAAGTTAGAAGATTTTTATTTATATAAATGAATGATATGTGGCACCTATTATTGAAAAGAACTGCCTAATGAGCTTAGTTCAACTATCGTACCCCATCAGAACCCAACATATAGGCTTGTTTAACTCCAATGTTTATCAACAAAGAAAATGTAAACAAACACTATATTGCCTCTAAACATGGTTAAAACTATGATATATCATGGATGATCAGTTCATGCATTCATAGCTCTGTCTATGAATTTCATATTGGTTGTAGTCTCCAGCCCCATTCCTCAGCTTTTTACCAAAACAGGGATGGGAGTAGGATTTAGTTATTGCTGATTGCTGCTTTAAAGGTGTTATTTATAATTTTGCTAAAATAACAGTTTGATTTGGTATTTTTATTTAATTTGATTATTTACATGTCTAATGATGTTTTGATAATAATTAAGTTTATATTTTGCTATGATTGTTGCTTTTTCAAATTGTTTCTGGTAATACATGTATGTCAAATATGTTGGTAGCATGAGGGTTAAACAAACAGAAATTACCATAGGCCTACCATATCTGATCAATGGATTTGCAGCTCATATCTGAATTCACAATGTTTGCTTCCATTCCTGTGAATCATTGTCAAGAGTAAGATCAATAGCACTTGGATCCCTAATCATTATAAATGCTTACAATGCTTCTAATTTGCTATGCTTGCGAGTACTTTAATGCATATGATGTGTATAGATTCTGGAACAGTGCACACATGTTTAACATACTTTATAAATGCTTATTAATTATGTTTTATGACAAAGTGTTAACGGCTTTCGTCGGTGGAAGGAGAGGACCAAAGCTCAGCGTGGTTAGTGTTCATCTTAATTTAATGATAATCAAAAACTGAACACTACAAACAACAAGTGAAAACCGAAACAGTTTTAGCTGGTGCAGACACAGACTGAAGACAACCACTCACAAAACCAAAACAGAAAACAGGCTACTTAAATATGGTTCCCAATCAGAGACAATGACTAACACCTGCCTCTGAGAACCATATCAGGCCAAACGAGAAACCCCACATAGAAACAGAAAACATAGATCATACCCACCCAACTCACGCCCTGACCACACTAAAACAAAGAACATACAAAAGAACTATGGTCAGAACGTGACAAGTGTTAACAAATAATTTGTCGAGTGTGTTGTGGTACCTTGGGTTGTTTCGATGTTTTCTCCTGAAGAACCATCCTCCTCTGGTTTTGACTCATCTCTGGCTTGTGTCAGTGGCTCTTTCTCTTGAAAGTTCTATAAAACACATGTAATACATTATGACATTGAATCTACAACTCCAGGGCTGTTGAGAATGTATATCAGGAGTGTCAAACTGATTTTGCCCCACAGGCCACATTTAGTCTTCATCAAGGTATGGAGGGCCGCACTTAAAATGTGTTATATTTCCTCACTGTCAAAATTAGCAAAACATAGTCCTCTATTCATTGGTTTTGGAATTGTTGATGCTCCCTGACTGTCTAGCAGTCCCATGTTTCATAAGCTGAAATGAAAAAGAGCAGAAATTGTCCATATGCACAAAAAGCTAATTTCTCTCATTGGCAATTGGCATGCTGACTGCAGAATTGTCCACCAGAGCAGTTGCCAAATAATTGAATGTTCATTTTTCTACCATAAGCCGTCTCCAACGTTGTTTTCGAAAAATGTCCAGTACGGCCAACCAGCCTCACAACCGCAGACAATGTGTATGGCTTTGTGTTGACATCAACGTTGTGAACAGAGTGCCCCATGGTGGCGGTGGGGTTATGGTATGAGCAGGCATAGACTACGAACAAGAACACAATTGCATTTTGTTGATAGAAATTTGAATGCACAAACCTATTGTGAGGAGACCGTGAGGCCCATTCTTCTTTAAGGTGTCTGTGACCAGATGCATGTGTTTATTCCCAGTCATGTGAAATGCATAGACTAGGGCATCATTTATTTAAATTACCTTATTTATGAACTGTAACTCAATAAAATCAATGTAATTCTTGCACGTTTCATTTATATTATTTTACCTAAAACCCTGAGGTCCGGATTGAATGGGCTTGTGGGATGGACACCCCTGATGTAAATTATGTAAGTGTGTCTTACCCTCTCTGCTTCCTCCTCCTTGTCAAGGTGTTCACTTAATACCTCTGCTGGAATTAGAATGGAGGGTGAGATATAGTATTGTAAATCAGCATACATGCAGAAAGTGAATATTTTGAAGAATGAACATTTGCAGTGTTTCATTGTTGTGTATTGTGTCTTTATCCTCAAAGAGCTGCATGTTGAACAACTTACCTGGTGACTGAGGAGCTGGTCTTGTCAAAGTGTCTGGGTTTGCTGCTGCCAGAGGGGTCACAACACACAGTTGCTTTGTCTTTCCTTTCTGCACCTCCTCCTGTAGCTGGCTGATCTGCTGCTGCACAGCTTGCATTGACTGCTGTTGATTCAACATGAAGCCCTGTAGCATTGCTACAATATCTGGTGTGCTATCAGGTGGGCCTGTGCTGTGAACGGGTGTAGTGTCATTTCCGTCCCCTTCACCACCCGTTGAACCTGGTAACTCCTCATCATCAGGCTTCTCCATCACTATAACTCCACCTGGTGGGGAATCCTACCACCTAAAGATGGACGGGCTGCAGCAGTCTTGATGGACGGGCTGCAGCAGGCAGGGAAACATAATATAGTTTTTAGAGTTTCTAGAGTTTCTCAAATTACGGTGAAAACATTTTTGTTAGTGGTTTACTCTCACAAAAAATACAATGAGTGGATGATCAGCCAACAATAAGAACAAATCTTTAATAGTCAAATATTGGTCTCCTTACTCTGGCTGCCAGTGGTATTAAGATGTTTTTAATTAATTCTCTAGATCACCTACAAAGCATTGCTTCTGAATATTTTGCAACATTTTAGGTACATTACAAAACATACTGTCTTCCAAAGATTCCCTTGACATATCCAATACACAGTTGAAGGACAAAGTGTTTATAGTGCAGGCTTCAAAATGGCTAACATGAATGAAGATGGCAGAATACAGATATTATGTCATTGTTCATATACTGTGTTTATAGTATTAAAACAATGGCACACAACATGGTTCAATGTGCCAATAAATCAGCACAATCGACATTTTAGGTTTTTAAAATCACTGCTGTCTGGGAGCTAGAATAGAGATCATCCATACTCTAGGAGCTAGAATAGAGATCATCCATAATCTAGGAGCTAGAATAGAGATCATCCATACTCTAGGAGCTAGAATAGAGATCATCCATACTCTAGGAGCTAGAATAGACATCATCCATAATCTAGGAGCTAATGCAGATACAAAACAGTAACGGAGAGCAAGGTAGATATGGAAAATTTAGCTAACTAGGCATTTGTGGTAAATGCATAGAGGCTGTCATCTTTATGCATGTCTGCTAATATGGAATTCATTATTTTATTTTATTTGACATTTATTTAACCAGAGAAGTTACATTCAGATTTACATGTCTTTTTCAAGTGAGCCCTGGCCAATAAGCTAGCATACATACATACAGATACACATGAGACACAACACAACATAAAACAATAATGAATGGAAGTTAAAATAGTGTCAAGTGTATAAGAGAGTTTAAAAGAGCAGGTTTAAAAACATGTGCATTCTGTGGTCAACAACCCTCCAATCTGGAATTTAAATCCATCAATCAGAATAAAATGATCGAGTTTTAAGTACGTTTCCAAAGTGTTTCAAGATGACGGGGCATCAAAGCTAAAGTCACTCTTAACAAACTCAGTTATTGAGTTGGAACCATTATATAAAATACAGTTCTGTGATCTCAGACGGTGATGACCATGGGAGAATCTCAAATTGCATACTCCTTGCATCTTCTCTCCTCACCTCCTTCTCAAAACCCATTGGTGGAGAAGGTCAGAGGGGTGGGACCTCTGGCTTTTCCAATGGGGTTTGAGAAGGAGGCAAGGAGAGAGGACACGAGGAGTATGCAATTGAGAATCTCCCCATGACTCTGTAGGGTGAGTAAAGTGCTTAAATACAGTATATTGGCAGCTGCCCTAAAATGGTCTTATAGACAAACATGTATCAATGTGTATCGCCTTACAGTTAAGGATGGCCTTCCTGCTAACTGATATTAGGTAGAGTGGTGAGATATCTGGTGTTGGTTACAAGTCTTAAAGCAGCATGGTATCTAGTGTGAGCAGGGAAGAACAACTAATGGTATTCTCAAGAACAAGAAATGGACCTGTTTTGCAAAGTGAACGTCTGAGGCAGTGTAGGAGGTTGCTTTCTTGTTCTTGAGAATACCATTTGTTTAGCTTTGTTTGCATTTAAAAGGTGCAATCAGCAGTTGCTACATCAATTTTTGGACTTATAAATTAATGATATGTGCCCATTGATTCTTGAAGAATATAATTTATAAATGCCTCATGAGCTTAGTTCAACTGTCATACCCCTCAAAACCCAAAATATTAGCAAAGTAAATGTAAACAAACTCTATATAGCCTCAAAACATGGTTAAAACGTTTGATATCATGGATGGTCTGTCCTTGCATCCATACCGCTGACTATGAATTTGAGAGTGGTTCCAATTGTCCTGCCCCATCACCTTGCTTTTTACCAAAACAGGGAAGGGGATTGACGCCTTGTTATTGTTTCAACTACCGATTGCCACAATAAGACAAATTTGAGCTGAAACAGGTAAGGTTGGACAACATAAAACACTTCCTGCAGTTTGAGAAATACCCAAGAATGGAACGCTGTGGTACTCCAGTATTTCCAGAAAGCTTGTCAGAAGTCATGTCATCAACCTGGACACATTGTGATCTAACACTAAAATAAGCATCAGAAGTGCATCATCTGTCTTTTATTTTAAGTCCATGTTAGTCCCTGATATTTTTCCTTCGAGGAATGGACAAAATGCCTACATCATACTGCATGTTTTGCCTATTTTATTTTAATGATCTAAAAATGACATTTTGCATTAGTTACTCTTGTTAGAATGAACATAAAAACATCTCATCACTCATACAACTTATTACAGAAGGCATGGTATAAAATAAAGTGCATACCGTATACAGTCTGAAGAAACGTATAAATTTCACATTTCACTTTTTTATGTTAATTTAGAAATACCAAAAATAGCCATTTGTATTTGCACACACAACAATGTGTTTGGTGTTGAGATAGTACAGTTCTAGATGTCCTTACCTTTGTCTGCCTGCTGAGTTGGGGACCTACAGTCATATGTCTACAAGTGGAAATGCAGCTGATGTTTTATAGAGATGTGGGGCGTAATCTCAGACCAATGGCAACAACATCAGAACATGATTAACCCTATCAGTCCTGAGATCGCAGCAAAAATCGGCTTTTCAAATTTCTGACTGTCATTTATCTGCATGTCCCACCCTTATATTTAACCTCACAATGAAGTATTTTACAATTTTATTTTCAGGACAACAAGGGCTACAATTAGAACACAAAACTATTTGACATAAACAGTTGCATTCATGAGTGTTATTGAGAAAAACCTGATAAAAATGAATTGATTTAAACAGCTAAAGCACAGTTACAGCAACCTGACTGCAGAGAGAGATCAGATGCAAAGAGAGAACGACAAAGATCACATCTTATGAGAGCTTCTACTGTCTCATACTGAATAATGTCTAATAATATAATATATGTCATGATGAGACAGTGACAATGAGTCAGTGACATGACTAAGATTACCTTGTGTAAAAAAACGATTTAATCAGTAAAGCATTGTCATGTAACTGCAGGAGAGAGCATGATTTACAAGAAATCCCCTCACTGACTAGAAACAGACTTGCTCAGACCCCTCCACCCTTTTAGTCTCTCAGGGGATTGCAGGTGACTCAAACTGAAACTAAAACTAACAGATCAAGCACAGTTACAGCAACCTGACTGCAGAAAGAGATCAGATGCAAAGAGAGAACGACAAAGATCACATCTTATGAGAGCTTCTACTGTCTCATACTGAATAATGTCTAATAATATATATCAAATATAATATATGTCACGATGAGTCAGTGACAATGAGTCAATGATATGACTAAGATTACCTTGTGTAAACAACCCATTTAAAAGCTATACTTATATCTGAACTGGTTTTCTAGCAGATTAGTACAAATGTCTCAACCCATGCTCAAGAATGGCCTTTTCCCCTTCATTCAGATTACAACCTCTATTTTTCGGATATTAGAAAATTAAATAATCTCCAAAATATCGCTATTTTTAAAACCAGCCATAAAACATTTGTTGCAATTTTAGTTTAATCCACCAGAACAGACAGAACAAATATTATAGCTAAACTAAAATATACTAATTGATAAAAAAAAATATATATATATATATATATATATACAGTGGGGAGAACAAGTATTTGATACACTGCCGATTTTGCAGGTTTTCCTACTTATAAAGCATGTAGAGGTCTGTAATTTTTTTATCATAGGTGCACTTCAACTGGGAGAGACGGAATCTAAAACAAAAAAACAGAAAATGACATTGTATGATTTTTAAGTAATTCATTTTCATTTTATTGCATGACATAAGTATTTGATCACCTACCAACCAGTAAAAATTCCGTCTCTCACAGACCTGTTAGTTTTTCTTTAAGAAGCCCTCCTGTTCTCCACTCATTACCTGTATTAACTGCACGCGTTTGAACTCGTTAACTAACACCGGTTAGTCAGCCTGATTGAGGTAATATGTACATGTAGATATGGTTAAAGTGACAATGCATATATGATGAACGGAGAGTAGCTGTAGCGTAAAAGAGGGGTTGGCGGGTGGTGGGTGGCGGGTGGCGGGACACAATGCAGATCGCCCGGTTAGCCAATGAGCGGGAGAACTTGTTGGTCGGCCCAATTGAGGTAGTATGTACATGGATGTATAGTTAAAGTGACTATGCATATATGATAAAAAGAGAGTACCAGCAGCGTAAAAAGGCAAATAGTCCGGGTAGCCTTTTGATTACCTGTTCAGGAGTCTTATGGATTGGGGGTAAAAACTGTTGAAAATCCTTTTTGTACTAGACTTGGCACTCCGGTACCGCTTGCCATGCGGTAGTAGAGAGAACAGTCTATGACTGAGGTGGCTGGGGTCTTTGACAATTTTTTGGGCCTTCCTCTGACACCGCCTGGTATAGAGGTCCTGGATGGCAGGCAGCTTAGCCCCAGTGATGTACTGGGCCGTACGCACTACCCTCTGTAGTCAGAGGCCGAGCAGTTTCCGTACCAGGCAGTGATGCAACCAGTCAGGATGCTCTCGATGTTGCAGGTGTAGAACCTTTTGAGGATCTCAGGACCCATGCCAAATCTTTTTAGTTTCCTGAGGGGGAATAGGCTTTGTCGTGCCCTCTTCACGACTGTCTTGGTGTGTTTAGACCATTCTAGTTTGTTGTTGATGTGGACACCAAGGAACTTGAAGCTCTCAACCTGCTCCACTACAGCCCTGTCGATGAGAATGGGGGCGTGCTCGGTCCTCCTTTTCCTGTAGTCCACAATCATCTCTTTTAGTTTTGGTTACATTGAGGGATAGGTTGTTATTCTGGTACCACCTGGCCAGGTCTCTGACCTCCTCCCTATAGACTGTCTCGTCATTGTCGGTGATCAGGCCTGCCACTGTTGTGTCATCTGCAAACTTAATGATGGGGTTGGAGTCGTGCCTGGCCATGCAGTCGTGGGTGAACAGGGAGTACAGGAGAGGACTGAGCACGCACCCTTGGGGAGCTCCAGTGTTGAGGATCAGCATGGCAGATGTGTTGCTACCTACCCTCACCACCTGGGGGCGGCCCGTCAGGAAGTCCAGGATCCAGTTGCAAAGGGAGGTGTTAGTCCCAGGATCCTTAGCTTAGTGATGAGCTTTGAGGGTACTATGGTGTTGAACGCTGAGCTGTACTCAATAAATAGCATTCTCACATAAGTGTTACTTTTGTCCAGGTGGGGAAAAGCAGTGTGGAGTGCAATAGAGATTCCATCATCTGTGGATCTGTTGGGGGCGGTATGCAAATTAGGGTGGGTCTAGGGATTCTGGGATAATGGTGTTGATGTGAGCCATTACCAACCTTTCAAAGCACTTCATGGCTAAGGACGTGAGTGCTACGGGTCTGTAGTCATTTAGGCAGGTTGCCTTTGTGTTCTTGGGTACAGGGACTATGGTGGTTTGCTTGAAACCATGTTGGTATTACAGACTCAATCAGGGACATGTTGAAAATGTCAGTGAAGACACCTGCCAGAAGACACCGGGCACATGCCCGGAGTACACGTCCTGGTAATCCGTCTGGCCCTGCAGCCTTGTGTATGTTGACCTGTTTAAAGGTCTTACTCACGTTGGCTACGGAGAGCGTGATCACACAGTCGTCTGGAACTGGTGATGCTCTCATGCATGCCTCAGTGTTGCTTGCCTCGAAGCGAGCATAGAAGTAGTTTAGCTCGTCTGGTAGGCTCGTGTCACTGGGCAGCTCGCGGCTGTGCTTCCCTTTATAGTCTGTAATAGTTTGCAAGCCCTGCCACATAAGACGAGCATCGGAACTGGTGTAGTATGATTCAATCTTAGCCCTGTATTGACGCTTTGCCTGTTTTTTATGGTTCATCGCAGGGCATAGCAGGATTTCTTGTAAGCTTCTGGGTTAGAGTGCCGCACCTTGAAAGCGGCAGCTCTACCCTTTAGCTCAGTGCGAATGTTGCCTGTAATCCATGGCTTCTGGTTGGGGTATGTACATACAGTCACTGTGAGTTCGACGTCCTCGATGCACTTATTGATAAAGCCAGTCACTGATGTGGTGTACTCCTCAATGCCATCGGAAGAATCCCGGAACATGTTCCAGTCTGTGATAGCAAAACAGTCCTGTAGTTTGGCATCCGCTTCATCTGACCACTTTTTTATAGACCGAGTCACTTGTGCTTCCTGCTTTAATTTTTGCTTGTAAGCAGGAATCAGGAGGATAGAATTTTGGTCGGATTTACCAAATGGAGGGCGAGGGAGAGCTTTGTACGCGATGATCAGTTTCTCTGTGTCACGCCCTGACCTTAGAGATCCTTTTATTTCTCTATTTGGTTAGGTCAGGGTGTGACTAGGGTGAGCATTCTCGTCTTTCATTTCTAGGTTGGCCTAGTAGAGTTCCCAATCAGAAGCAGCTGTCTATCGTTGTCTCTGATTAGGGATCATATTTAGGCAGTCTTTTCCCACCTGTTGTTTGTGGGATCTTGTTTATGTATAGTTGCCTGCAAGCACTACATTGGCTTCACGTTTCGTTTCTTTGTTCTGTATTGTTTTGGTGAGTTTCATTTTCATTAAACATATGGAACTCTATGTACGCTGCGCCTTGGTCCATTTATTCAACCAACGAACGTGACAGATCCCCCACCAACGGACCAAGCAGCAATGCCCAGGAGGAGCAGGGATCCTGGACCTGGGAGGAAAGCCATGAGTGGAGGACATCCTGGACGTGGGAAGAAATCATGTCAGCAAACAAAAGCCTGCCATGGAAACAGGCGGAAGCAGCGAAGGAGGAACAATGACGACGCCAGGGTTCGCGGCCACGATGCAAGGCCAAAAGACAGCCCCCAAAAAATGTTTTTGGGGGGAACACGGAGTGGTCGGCGGAGCCCAGGGGTGAACCAGAGTCAGTCAGGGAGTCGAGTGAGGAACTCGACGAAAGATTCCGGAGAAAGGTTTTGGCGTTGAGAGCGCTGCAGAGCGGGCTTGCTGAGGAGCGTGACCCCAGTCCGGTGTCATATGCACCAGTTTCACGCATCTGGCCTCCAGTGCGCCTCCCCAGTCCGCTACGTCCTGTGTCTCTCCACGCACTCGCCCTGAGGTGTGTGTCACCGTTCTGGTACAATGTGTGCCGGTTCTACGCACCGGTTCTGTCTCCAGTGCGCCTGCACAGCCCGATACATCTTGTGCCAGCTCCCCGCACTTGCCGTGCGAAGGTAGTCATTTGTCCAGGATGCGTTGTGCCAGCTCTACACTCCAGACCTCCAGTGCGCCTCCACGTTCCAGTATATCCTGTGTGTCTCCCCAGCCCGGGAGGTCCTGTGCCGGCTCCACGCACCCGGCCTCCAGCGACGGTCTGCAGTCCAGAGCCTCCGGCGACAGTCTGCGGTCCAGAGCTTCCGGTGACAGTTCCCAGTCCAGAGCTTCCGGTGACAGTTCCCAGTCCAGAGCTTCCGGTGACAGTTCCCAGTCCAGAGCTTCCAGCGACAGTTCCCAGTCCAGAGCTTCCGGCGACAGTTCCCAGTCCAGAGCTTTTTATTTATTTTATATTTTTTTATTTCACCTTTATTTAACCAGGTAGGCAAGTTGAGAACAAGTTCTCATTTACAATTGCAACCTGGCCAAGATAAAGCAAAGCAGTTCGACACATACAACAACACAGAGTTACATATGGAGTAAAACAAACATAGTCAATAATACAGTAGAAAAATAAGTCTATATACAATGTGAGCAAATGAGGTGAGATAAGGGAGGTAAAGGCAAAAAAAAGGCCATGGTGGCAAGTAAATACAATATAGCAAGTAAAACACTGGATTGGTAGATTTGCAGTGGAAGAATGTGCAAAGTAGAGATAGAAATAATGGGGTGCAAAGGAGCAAAATAAATAAATTCAGTAGGGGGAGAGGTAGTACAGGTGGTGTGGTGTGGTTCTCAATCAGAGGCAGCTGTCTATCGTTGTCTCTGATTGAGAACCATACTTAGGTAACCTCATTCATACCTGTGCTTGGTGGGTAGTTGTTTTCTGTTTTGTGTATTGCACCTTGCAGAACTGTTCTTTTGTCGCTTTGTTGTTTTTGTTCAACTGTTCGTATTTATTAAAAGTATTATGAATACACGCTGCACTTTGGTCCTCTTCTCCTTCTCCCGACGACGTTCGTTACAGAACTACTCACCACCAACGGACCAAGCAGCGTGGAAAAATGGACTCCTGGACATGGGAGGAAATCTTGGACGGCACGGGCACAGCCGGGAGAGAATCGCCGTCCGAAAGAGGAGCTGGAGGCAGCAAGAGCGGAGCGGCGACACTACGAGGAGTTGGCTCGAGGTAAAGTGCACGAGAGGCAGCCACAGAATTTTTTTGGGGGGGGAACACGGGGAGATTGGCGGAGTCAGGTAGGAGACCTGAGCCAACTCCCCGTGCTTACCGTGGCGAGAGAGTGACCGGGCAGGCACCGTGTTATGCGTTGAAGCGCACAGTGTCTTCAGTGCGCACGCATAGCCCGGTGCGCTACATCGCAGCTCCTCGCATCAGATGGGGTAGAGTGGGCATCGAGCCAGGAGAGATGATGCCTGGTCAGCGCTTCAGGCCTCCAGTGCGTCTCCTCGGCCCGGGTTATACGGCACCAGCCCTACGCACGGTGTCCCCGGTTCGCCAGTACAGCCCAGTGCGGCCTGTTCCAACTCACCGCACTTGCCGGCTACAGGGGGTATCCAGCCAGGACGAGTTGTGCTAGCTCTGCGCTCGAGACCGCCAGTACGCCTCCACGGCCCAGTGCATCCGGTGCCTCGGCCAAGGACAAGGCCTCCTACATGTCTCCCCAGCCTGGTGAGTCCTGTGCCTGCTGCCAGAGCCAGGCCTCCTGTGTGCTTCTCCACTCCAGTGATGATCCATGGCAAGCCTCCAGTGATGATCCATGGCAAGCCTCCAGTGGTGATCCATGGCACGAAGCCTCTAGTGATGATCCATGGTAAGAAGCCTCCAGTGATGATCCATGGCACGAAGCCTCCAGTGATGATCCATGGCACGAAGCCTCCAGTGATGATCCATGGCACGAAGCCTCCAGTGATGATCCATGGCACGAAGCCTCCAGTGATGATCCATGGCAAGAAGCCTCCAGTGATGATCCATGGCAAGAAGCCTCCAGTGATGATCCATGGCAAGAAGCCTCCAGTGATGATCCATGGCAAGAAGCCTCCAGGGATGATCCATGGCACGAAGCCTCCAGGGATGATCCATGGCACGAAGAATCCAGTGATGATCCATGGCACGAAGCCTCCAGTGATGATCCATGGCACGAAGCCTCCAGTGGTGATCCATGGCACGAAGCCTCCAGTGGTGATCCATGGCACGAAGCCTCCAGTGAGGAGTTATGGCACGAGGCCTCCAGCACGAGGCCTCCACTCTTCCGTAAAGTCCAGCTCTGTGGAGTGTACAGCTTAAAGTGGTCCTATGGACAGATACTCCAATCTCCGCTGTGGAGCTCTGCAGCTCCTTCAGGGTTATCTTTGGTCTCTTTGTTGCCTCTCTGATTAATGCCCTCCGTGCCTGGTCTGTGAGTTTTGGTCGGCGGCCCTCTCTTGGCAGGTCTGTTGTGGTGCCATATTCTTTCCATTTTTTAATAATGGATTTAATGGTGCTCCGTGGGGTGTTCAAAGTTTCAGATATTTGTTTTATAACCCAACCCTGATCTGTACTTCTCCACAACATTGTCCCTGACCTGTTTGGAGAGCTCCTTGGTCTTCATGGTGCCCCTTGATTAGTGGTGTTGCAGACTCTGGGGCCTTTCAAAACAGGTGTGTATATATACTGAGATCATGTGACAGATCATGTGACACTTAGATTGTACACAGGTGGACTTTATTTAACTAATTATGTGACTTCTGAAGGTAATTGGTTGCACCAGATCTTATTTAGGGGCTTCATAGCAAAGGGGTGAATACATATGCAAACACCACTTTTCCGGGGTTTTTTCTTTTTAGTTTCACTTCACCAATTTGGACTATTTTGTGTATGTCCATTACATGAAATCCAAATAAAAATATATTTAAATGACAGGTTGTAATGCAACAAAATAGGAAAAACACCAAGGGGGATGAATACTTTTGCAAGGCACTGTAGCCTTGTTATTGGTATTTTACTGTGACTTCTTGTTATTTTTTACTAACGTTTATATAGTAAATATTTTCTGAACTCTATTTCTTGAACTGCATTGTTGGTTAAGGATTTGTAAGTAAGCATTTCATTTGTATTCGGTGCATGTGAGAGAGAATAAAGTAGATGTCACACGTCAAAATGTTGATTTATGACCCTATGTCATGATGACGTGTGCATGCCCATATTTGGGCTTCCGGTCAGGACATCCTGGTGTGGTGGGGGGGCGGGGGGAGGAAGTGACCATGTGTTTGGGCATCCTGTTCCTGTTTCTCACGGTTTATAGTGAGAAAATAGATTTTATAGTTTCTTTGAAGTTGTCATGATGTTTGATGTCTAGTGTCCTGTTTGGAACGGGGTGGGGGTATGAACATTTCAAAGAGTAAGCATTTCAAAGAGTAAGGCCCCCCCTATTTTATTGCCCTCCGGATTGTTGTCTATGAAACACGAATGTCCTGGGGTATTGGGCTTTGCAGACGCCTTATAAAGCCCCAGAACAATACATGCGTAAGACTGTACATGATAACTCCCGGAATATTAAACAAAAATGACACCTATGCCAATTTTTGGTATGTTATGCGCGTCTTGTCATGAACCCAGTGACCAAAGCATTTAGGAAGTTCTGTGTGAAGCTCCAGAATGTTTTAAAGGAGTTTTGGGTACGAGTGAGGGGCATATGTCTTACATATTCCAGCCGGAGGATTCTACGGTAAAGATATTCAACGACAGTGGCCCCAAACCCCTTTATCAGGCAAAACCTGGGAGTTTTTCTCCTGCTCTGCGGATGAGAGAATGGCTAAAGATTAGGCTGGCGCTCTGTAAAATTGAACAGGCCCTGAGTGGTACAAATGTGCCCGGATATGCGTTGGAAGAACAGGTCTGCGGCCGCAGTGATCTGAAGGCCCTAAGAATCGCTTCAATGGCCTATAGCCCTGACACCAAAGTGACAATTTTAGCCGGTGAACTTTATGATGATGCTAATGCTACAAAGTCTGTCAATTCTCCTGTATCTTCCCCAGCATGCAAAGATGTAAACTTTTTTATTCCTGTGTTTAGTTTTAAATGGGTGGATTATCCAATTTTCATAACACTTATGAATAAGCTGGACAGTCTTTTCCAAAATCGTGAACAGTTAAAGCGCTGGCCGCGGCTATCCTTGAGACATACCCAGGACCTAAAGGCCCGAAGGATTATATACCCCTGGAGTGAAAACTTACAGAGTTTTGATGGACCGTGCAAGAGAGCCAGGCAGTTTGAAGGGGAATTGGACACGGATAATGGTGGATGGCCATACCAGGCCCCTGTATCTGTAAGAAAGGCATAGTAAAAGACATGAATTATGAACGGCTATAAATTGTATGTACATGATTTTTTGAATGAAATAAAGATGTTTTTAAAAGCAGTATCTAACGACATCCTGAACTCTCTCGTTTTTCACTCTTACCACAGTCTGTCCCTGAGAAAAAAACTTGCGGAAAAAGCCATGTGTGCTCGTGTGTGTGTGTGTGTGTGTTAGAAACAAGGTCCCTTCGCAATGTGTACATTTCATGCTTTCAACAACAATAAAACAGCCATCTAAATAATGTTTTTAGGCCTAACACACTGTTGAGTTTCCTATTTAGTTCTCTTTATATGTACATGCACCGAGCTTCCAGGTGGCTCCAGCCTATGGTTGTTCAGTGCATGTACACCGGGGAGATTAGAACCCCAAAGAAAGATCCTAAAGGTCATTTCAGATTCAGGTTTAGGGTGTAATAACTTTAGTGAAACTGCATTTCACACTATGTACAGACATAGAGAGCCAACACATAAAGGTGTAACAGGGATGAATGTAACATGGAAGTAACCATGTGTTTGTGCATCCTGTTCCTGGTTCTCACGGTTTATAGGGTGAAAATAGTTTTATAGTGTCTTTGAAGTTGTCATGATGTTTGATGTCTAGTGTCCTCTTTGAACGGGGTGGGGGAATGAACATTTCAAAGAGTAAGCATTTCAAAGAGTAAGGCCACCCTATTGTATTGCCCTCCGGGTTGTTGTCTATGAAACACGAATGTCCTGGGGTATTGGGCTTTGCAGACGCCTTATAAAGCCCCAGAACAATACATGCGTAAGACTGTACTGTTTTATTCATTAATGCTGTGGGATAAATCAGGTGTTTCTAGGTGGGCTTAAACAAATCTACAGTGAAACAAGTGTACATTTTACACACATGTTTATTGACTTTTAAAAAGACCACAGTAACATGACAGATATAGTGGAGATGCATGCTACACAAATCTGCTAGTGGATATTCAATGTACAACAATAGTCTTAGGTAACAAGCAATACGTGTTAAATATGGGCCACAGTCAATCATGACAGCCTCTTTATGAAAGGCCTTTACTTATGACTTAAACAGATTCATTTTCTACCCATCTTATTCATTAATGCTGTGGGCATACCCAGGATTTACATGCTGGACGGAGTATCTACCCATGGAGGGATAATTTACGGAGCTTTGATGGAGTGTGCAAGCGTCTTAGCGATCGTGAATTGGAAACGAATAATGGTCAGGGCTAACCAGGACTTATATCTGTAAGAAAGGCATAGTAAAATACATTAATTATGAACGGCTATAAACTGTATGTACTAAATATTTTGAATTAAATAAATGGTTTTAAAATTGTATCTCACCTTTTAACGATAGGAATATGTCCTTTCCATCTATCACCAAGCATGCCCCCGGAGAAAAAAACTTGCGGAAAAAGCCATGTGCGCGCGTGTGTGCGTGCGTGTGCAGTAGTGGATGTGTGTGTGTTTCAAAACAAAGAAAAAGGGGCGGGTGTGTGTTCATAAATGGCTATGCGGCTGCGCTCAAGGCTCTCTCTCTCTTTACAATATCCTGCAAAACAGAGGCCTTACCCCCCAAACAGAAAAATGTGTCTGTGTCTTACGGACACTTACGCTTCATTAATTAACAGCCTTTCAAAACGTAATTTAGCTCACCCCCCAGAGGATGTGGAGGCTAAAAAGTCAAACAGCCCAGAAATAATAGCTATGTCTAGACCGACCCCCCAGCATCGAGGTGCTAGCCCCCCGGAGGTTGTAGAATATCAAAAGGGTAATACTGTCTCGACACCCCAATCCTAATGTTTGAACCCACTAACTTAGTAATCAAATATACCGGATAGCGCCCGAAAAAAAAAAAAAAAAAAAAACGTCACCCCCTGCTCTGTAAACTCATTCCGTACTATCACTACTTTTGAGCCAAGGCCTCAAACTTCTCAACGAGTCTAGTGAAACAGATAGTTTCCCACTCTGTTCGCATCGTTTTAGCGCAGTTACCCACATGCAGGACAGCAGCCCCAGAATAGTTATCGGACAAGATCATCTGTAAATCCTTCCGCTTTCTGAAGGTGAGTTCGTGAAAAGGTATATATTAGATTTGGGATGCGGGGACTTGTTTGAACATTGTGGATGTTATAGTAATATTAAACAGGAGTTATATGTGTTTTAAACCGATGACAACAATTATTATTTTATTTAAGTCAAATGCACATATTCATGTAATTTAAAAATGTATATAACATGTTAATATTATCTAACGTTCGCAGGATATGCAACATTAAGCCAACTGCATCCCGGGGATAAATGATATGGAACCGCCTTCATTAGAATGGAATTCCGAAGAGCAACGGATGGACACAGAATTTTACGAGATTTGTTTTTTAAATATCTTTTTTAGGCAATATGTTAAATGGACGTATTCTTATAAGTTAAAATGTATCTATTTCGTATAAATACAGGTTAACATTATCTAACGTCTGTATGATACCCAGAGGCTACAGGGCATAATGGATTGGGAACCGACAGAGTTAGACGGGGATCCTCAGAAGCAAACTGCGCCCGGTCCTTTACGTAGCCCATTCACTAATACACTATTTTCGGCGTAAGTCGTCGTCGTCGTCGTCGTCCCCCCCCCCCCCCCCCCCCCCCCCTCCCCATTACTATATACTTTTTGAACACTATAAATTGTTTGCTAACATTCCCAAGTTCTTACTCAAAGTTGACAAGTCGTTCCTCTGATAACTCTAAACTCTGATAGGACTTGAATGTGGCAATAGACCTTGGAGAGAAAAAACAAGGAAGTGAATATATACAGAATAAAAGAAAAGTATGAGCGGACTGAAAAACAATTGGTGGTGGTGGGGAGGTAGGATAGATTAAGATGCACTTTAAACTATAGAATCAAGGACTACCTTCTTAATTCAATACTAACTTCATACACTTGGGCTCTTTCTCAGTCGTCTAAAACTTGTCCTCTCCTTCACTGATCTGAAAGAACTGACCAGGTGAAAGTTAAGCCAGCCTAATGATGAGCTTTCTTCCACCATACTGTTTTCACCTGTGAACATTTTTCCAACTAGTGCAGATGCAGGCGAGGAGTCAAGGAGAAGACGGATTTTTAGACAATTGAGAAAGAGCTTCTGTTGCAGATAGAAATGCTATGAATAAAGTGGACATGATTCCTTATTTTCTACATGTCAGAGAGGCATGTTTGTTCTACATAGCACATTTCTATCTGAATGTTCCTTAACATTGCATCTTGCTGAACGCCCCCTTGCTCTAGTCACATGTACACAGATGGCATACCAAGATCACCATCTGGTGGTCAATTATTGTACTGCTATAACTTTTCTGAGAACGACTAGTTTCTATCTATTCAATCTGACCTTTTTTAAAGGGCAATTGCACTTCCTGTTTTGGCTTTTTTTCCCATCAATGCTCAATAAGAACTACTAGCAGCCATGACTGAAGGTAAATGAGAGTTGTGTCGGGGGTGTGGTTAGACGTGGGTGTTTCTTGGGTGTGTCTACCATTCAATCACAACAAACAAGTGCGGTAGTGAGTACAGCGAGGTAAGTTAAGATAGCTTTGCTATGGAGAGAACAAAGTTCAGTTCTATGTGTAGGCTAAAGCTAGTCCTTGATCATGACTCTCAGTTCTGTGTAGGCTAAAGCTAGTCCTTGATCATGACTCTCAGTTCTATGTGTAGGCTAAAGCTAGTCCTTGATCATGACTCTCAGTTCCATGTGTAGGCTAAAGCTAGTCCTTGATCATGACTCTCAGTTCAATGTGTAGGCAAAAGCTAGTCCTTGATCATGACTCTCAGTTCCATGTGTAGGCAAAAGCTAGTCCTTGATCATGACTCTCAGTTCTATGTGTAGGCTAAAGCTAGTCCTTGATCATGACTCTCAGTTCTGTGTAGGCTAAAGCTAGTCCTTGATCATGACTCTCAGTTCCATGTGTAGGCAAAAGCTAGTCCTTGATCATGACTCTCAGTTCTATGTGTAGGCTAAAGCTAGTCCTTGATCATGACTCTCAGTTCCATGTGTAGGCAAAAGCTAGTCCTTGATCATGACTCTCAGTTCTATGTGTAGGCTAAAGCTAGTCCTTGATCATGACTCTCAGTTATATGTGTAGGCTAAAGCTAGTCCTTGATCATGACTCTCAGTTCTATGTGTAGGCTAAAGCTAGTCCTTGATCATGACTCTCAGTTCCATGTGTAGGCTAAAGCTAGTCCTTGATCATGACTCTCAGTTCTATATCTAGGCTAAAGCTAGTCCTTGATCATGTCTCTCAGTTCCATTATATTACACAAGAGACATTGGACAAAGGCGTCTTCTGTAGGGGGAGTTTTGTTAAGATACCTGACACTTGGTCTGAACAGTAACATGCATTGTCTGTGGTACGGTTTTGGAAGCATAAGGACCTTATCTTTCATATCAGAGAGGGGAAAAAAACATTATACACCTTGATAAGGTTGGGGTTAGTGTTCCCACACGGCCACATCTCCATGTTACAGGTCTTGTTCATGGAAAACAGACAGAAGACAAGAAGAAACCACCTGTACTATGTAACATGCTCTGAACACCTGTGTGTAAGCATAACTCGTGAAGTGTAGTTGTCAGATGGAGGCGCACATAGCTGAATGAATCTGTGCTAAACTGATACAGTAAGTGTATGTTTTCTATTTGAAGAATTCTTTCTCGCTGATGAAAGATGAGGGCCATATGTTTCGAAAGCCGTGACGTAAGCGATGATTATTGTTATTTCTAAATATTAAATCACTGAGTCAGTATTGTAGTTCACATGAGGCAGTCGTTGGCTAAGCTAACGGCTGAGAACTGTAGGGAGAAGGCGGAATGCTGCCTAGTTTTTGAAAACCAGGCTTAAGCCTGCGCTGACCTTGTGTTTAGCCAAGCTGACAGCAGCTAGCTAGCATAGCTTGGTGTTAGCTGCAGCTGGCTATCCTAGCTAGCTGATATTTCTGTCAAATCAGTTTTTACTCAACAAGTCTTTCTGGTTAAGTCTCTAAGAGCTTTCCGCACCTGGATTGTGCAACATTTACCCATTATTATTTTCAAAATTCCTCAAGCTCTGTCAAATTGGTTGTTGATCATTGCTAGACAACAATTTTCAGTTCTTGCCATAGATTTTCAAGTAAATGTAAGTAATAACTGTACCTCGGCCACTCAGGAACATTCACTGTCTTCTTGGAAAGCAACTCCAGTGTAGCTTTGGCATTGTGTTTTATATTATTGTCCTGCTAAAAGGTGAATTAACCTCCAGAGTCTGGTGGAAAGCAGACTAAACCAGGATTTCCTCTAGGATTTTGCCTGTGCTTAGCTCAATTCTGTTTCTTTTTTTTATCCTGAAAAACTACCAGTCCTTAACAATTACAAGCATACCCATAACATTATGGAGCCACCACTACGCTTGAAAATATGGAGAGTGGTACTCAGTAATGTGTTGTCATGGATTTGTATTCAGGACAAAAAGTTCATTCCATTCCCACATTTTTTGCAGTATTACTTTATTGCCTTGTTGCAAAAAGGCTGCATGTTTTGAAATATGTTTTATTTTGTACAGGCTTCCTTTTCTCTCTATTAGATTAGTATTGTGTGGTAACTATATAATGTTGTTGATCCATCCTCAGTGTTCTCCTATCACAGCCATTGAACTCTGTAATTGTTTTAAAGTCCCCATTGGCCTCATGGTGAAATCCCTGAGCAGTTTCCTTCCTCTCTGGCAACTGAATTAGGAAGGACAACTGCATATTTGTTGTGACTGGGTGTATTGATACACCATCCAAAGTGTAATTAATAACTTCACCATTCTAGTAGGGATATATTCAATGTCTGCTTTTATTTTTATTTTGACCCATCTACCAATAGGTGCCTTTCTTTACAAAGCATTGGAAAACTTCCCTGGTCTTTGTGAGTTGAATCTGTGTTTGAAATTCACTGCTTGACTGAGGGCCCTTACAGATAATTTGTATGTTATGGTAACCACTATTATTACACACAGTGAGTCCATGCAACTTATTACAGTATGTGACTTGTTTTAAGCACCTTTTTACTCCTGAACTTAGTTAGGCTTGCCATTAAAAAAAGGGTTGAATTCTTATTGACTGAAGGCATGTCAGCTTTTCATTTTAAATTAATTTGTAAAATAACATTCCACTTTGACATTATGGGGTATTGCGTGTAGGACAGTGACAAAAAAATCTCAATGTAATCCAATTTAAATTCAGGCTCTAACCGTCTTAACCCTTAAAGTCAAGGGGTGTGAACTTTCTTAAGGCACTGTCACGCCCTGACCATAGTTTGCTTTGTATGTTTTATGTTTTGTTTGGTCAGGGTGTGATCTGAGTGGGCATTCTGTTGTATGTCTGGTTTGTCTATTTCTATGTGTTTGGCCTGATATGGTTCTCAATCAGAGACAGGTGTTTTGTGTTGTCTCTGATTGGGAACCATATTTAGGTAGCCTGTTTTGTGTTGTGGGTGATTGTCTATGTGTAGTGTTTAGTGTCAGCACTATTTGTTATTTAGCTTCACGGTCATCGTTTATTGTTTTTGTATTAGTTTTGCAAAGTGTTCTCTTTCTATTAAAAACAAGATGAACACATACCACGCTGCATATTGGTCCTCCGATCCTTCAAACTTTTCCTCCTCAAACGAGGAGGAAGAAGACAGCCGTGACAGGCACTGTAACAATGTGCAAATATTACACTTGTCGTTCGTCTTTTACTGTAATTCACAGCCGATACAGATACTGTACCTATCAGCATTTTGCCTGGCGGTGCTGGTAGGGTTAATGGCAGGAACCGGGTTACCGAGATTTACCTGGATTTTCCGCCCAAACCCACTGTAAGGATGATGAGAAGCAGGTACAGGGAGTGGACGTTTAATTAAATTGTATGCAGGTCTGTTTGAGATTCTGGCGTGCATGAGCCCCTTACTATCCAGAGAGTGGAACACCTGGTTCTCTGTGTTGTTGAACCACATGATTTGCTTACACTTTACAACAACTCTCATGAAGAGGCCATTATAAATGGTTTATAAATCAATTTGGTAGAAATGCTTAGGATATTTAGTTTAAAAGTGCTTCATTAATGTTAACATATAAGAAAATAAAGTATTGTATGTATTAATAGCATGTTGTCACGAGAATGTTCAATCCCAATGATGATAACAATCACTATAGCTTTGACCAATTCCCCCTAGGTTGTAAAGCTAGGGTTGATAAGAATTAGGCAAAGACTCAGATTCTGCAAAAGGTTCGTTGTAGTATATTCATGTGAGCTCTAAAGTCAACCAAAATTTTAACAGTCTTTATAACCCCCTCTACACACACACACACACAAAGACACACACACACAGAGACAGGTTTATCACTTTTCTACCAGCCTTGGCAGTTTCTCGTCGTTCTCTCCTCCCTAGATTAGAGAGGCCTTGGAAGGGCCCTCCTGTTGTCAGCTTTTTCAGAGTTATCATGTGTAGTCTACCAGCCTCTGTTTTCTCCACATATTTCTCCCTCTTAACTTGTCCCACACATGTATTATTGGAATATAGTCTTATACGTTTCAGGGTGTCATTCTTTAGTCGTTACTTTGAACATATAAATTGCCTTATCTTCATGAGTAATTATAACATACTAACAATTATTTTTAATACTGAATGATTTTTACAGATGATTCTTTGTTTTAACTATGGGTGTAGGAAGAACAACAAACCAAATAAATTATTTGGCATGGAGGACTGTGCTATTGTCACCCAAAAGGTCATCAGATCCATTGAAGAGCTGGAACAGTGTAGGGTGCATTATGAAAATCAACTGGGTCTGTGAGAACCAGACGCACAATCAACTGTGTCTGTGAGAACCAGACGCACAATAAACTGGGTCTGTGAGAACCAGACTCACAATCAACTGGGTCTGTGAGAACCAGACTCACAATCAACTGGGTCTGTGAGAACCAGACGCACAATCAACTGGTTCTGTGAGAACCAGACGCACAATCAACTGGGTCTGTGAGAACCAGACGCACAATCAACTGGGTCTGTGGGAACCAGACGCACAATCAACTGGGTCTGTGGGAACCAGACGCACAATCAACTGGGTCTGTGAGAACCAGACGCACAATCAACTGGGTCTGTGAGAACCAGACTCACAATCAACTGGGTCTGTGAGAACCAGACGCACAATCAACTGGGTCTGTGAGAACCAGACGCACAATCAACTGGGTCTGTGAGAACCAGACGCACAATCAACTGGGTCTGTGAGAACCAGACTCACAATCAACTGGGTCTGTGAGAACCAGACGCACAATCAACTGGGTCTGTGGGAACCAGACGCACAATCAACTGGGTCTGTGGGAACCAGACTCACAATCAACTGGGTCTGTGGGAACCAGACTCACAATCAACTGGGTCTGTGGGAACCAGACTCACAATCAACTGGGTCTGTGGGAACCAGACTCACAATCAACTGGGTCTGTGGGAACCAGACTCACAATCAACTGGGTCTGTGAGAACCAGACTCATAATCAACTGGGTCTGTGAGAACCAGACACACATCCATGTTGAACACTAGTTGTAATGGTTATGAGTCCATGGTTAAAGAAAGAGAAGTCTGGGATTGTCCAAGTGGCTGGGTGACTGGTTGCTTTGTTGTTTGAATCCCAGATTGACCCTTTATTACATCTATCTGATGGAGTTGTGTTTGATATTCATGTGAAGTTAAGCTGTTTTAGTTTAGTTAGTTTTATTTGTAATTAAACTGACATTATATCAGAAATTATTATGTAATCCAGTGCACTAAACATATAATATAAGTTAGCAGGTGTTATATTGTAGTGAATAATACATGTAAAGTCGTGGCCAAAAGTTTTGAGAATGACACAAATATAAATTTTCACAAAGTCTGCTGCCTCAGTTTGTATAATGGCAATTTGCATATACTCCAGAATGTTATGAAGAGTGATTAGATGAATTGCAAAGTCCCTCTTTGCCATGCAAATGAACTGAATGCCCAAAAAACATTTCCACTGCATTTCAGTCCTGCCACAAAAGGACCAGCTGACATCATGTCAGTGATTCTCTCGTTAACAAGTGTGTGAGTGTTGATGAGTACAAGGCTGGAGATCACTCTGTCATGCTGATTGAGTTTGAATAACAGACTGGAAACTTCAAAAGGAGGGTGGTGCTTGGAATCATTGTTCTTCCTCTGTCAAACATGGTTACCTGCAAGGAAACACGTGCCATCATCATTGCTTTGCACAAAAAAGAACTTCAAGGAGAGCGGTTCAATTGTTGTGAAGAAGGCTTCAGGACACCCAAGAAAGTCCAGCAAGCGCCAGGACCGTCTCAAGTTGATTCAGCTGCGGGATTGGGGCACCACCAGTACAGAGCTTGCTCAGGAATGGCAGCAGGCAGGTGGGAGTGCATCTGCACGCACAGTGAGGCGAAGACTTTTGGAGGATGGGCTGGTGTCAAGAAGGACAGCAAAGAAGCCACTTCTCTCCAGGAAAAACATCAGGGACAGACTGATAGTCTGCAAAAGGTACAGGGATTGGACTGCTGAGGACTGGGGTAATGTCATTTTCTTTGATGAATTCCCTTACCGATTGTTTGGGGCATCCGGAAAAAAGCTTGTCCGGAGAAGACAAGGTGAGCGCTACCATCAGTCCTGTGTCATGCCAACAGTAAAGCATCCTGAGACTATTCATGCGTGGGGTTGCTTCTCAGCCAAGGAAGTGGGCTCACTCACAATTTTGCCTAAGAACACAGCCATGAATAAAGAATGGTACCAACACATCCTCCGAGAGCAACTTCTCCCAACCATCTAGGAAAAGTTTGGTGACGAACAATGCCTTTTCCAGCATGATGGAGCACCTTGCCACAAGGCAAAAGTGATAACTAAGTGGCTCGGGGAACAACACATCGATATTTTGGGTCCATGGCCAGGAAACTCCCCAGACCTTAATCCCATTGAGAACTTGTGGTCAATCCTCAAGAGGTGGACTAACAAACCCACAAATTCTGACAAACTCCAAGCAATGATTATGCAAGAATGGGCTGCCATCAGTCAGGATGTGGCCCAGAAGTTAATTGACAGCATGCCAGGGCGGATTGCAGAGGTCTTGAAAAAGAAGGATCAACACTGCAAATATTGACACTTTGCATCAACTTCATGTAATTTTCAATAAAAGCCTTTGACACTAATGAAATGCTTGTAATTATACTTCAGTATTCCATAGTAACATCTGACAAAAATATCTAAAGACACTGAAGCAGCAAACTTTGTGGAAATAAATATTTGTGTCATTCTCAAAACTTTTGGCCACGACTGTATACCATTGTGTAATGTATTGTAGTGGATGTGGGGACTACACCCTCAACCAGCGACTGTCAAACCAACACCTTTATCGTTACACCAAGAGATATGAATCCCTTTACGAGATTGCTAGGTGTTGGGTTAAGGTCACTACAGTATAAACTCAGTATAGACAAGGTTATGAGGTTGCTAGGTGTTGGTTTAAGGCCACTACAGTATAAACTCAGTATAGACCAGGTTATGAGGTTGCTAGGTGTTGGGTTAAGGTCACTATGGTATAAACTCAGTATAGACCAGGTTATAAGGTTGCTAGGTGTTGGGATTAGGTCAGTACAAACACGGTTGTGGGGACTGTCTGGTAATTAGTCAAATATGACATTATTGGTGTAGAAAAAGTAAATTATCAGTAGGCAGGATGTATTATAAACATTATATTGTGAAGACATGTTTATTTAGTTAATAGCATTACACTGGACCAAAACCTGTCTAGCTGTATGTTGAATTACACTGGACCAAAACCTGTCTAGCTGTATGTTGAATTACCCTGGACCTAAACCTGTCTAACTGTCTGTTGAATTACCCTGGACCTAAACCTGTCTAGCTGTGTGTTGAATTACACTGGACCAAAACCTGTCTAGCTGTCTGTTGAATTACCCTGGACCTAAACCTGTCTAGCTGTCTGTTGAATTACACTAGACCTAAACCTGTCTAGCTGTCTGTTGAATTACCCTGGACCAAAACCTGTCTAGCTGTCTGTTGAATTACCCTGGACCAAAACCTGTCTAACTGTCTGTTGAATTACCCTGGACCTAAACCTGTCTAGCTGTCTGTTGAATTACCCTGGACCAAAACCTGTCTAGCTGTATGTTGAATTACCCTGGACCAAAACCTGTCTAGCTGTCTGTTGAATTACCCTGGACCAAAACCTGTCTAGCTGTCTGTTGAATTACACTGGACCTAAACCTGTCTAGCTGTCTGTTGAATTACCCTGGACCAAAACCTGTCAAGCTGTCTGTTGAATTACCCTGGACCAAAACCTGTCTAGCTGTCTGTTGAATTACACTGGACCAAAACCTGTCTAGCTGTCTGTTGAATTACACTGGACCTAAACCTGTCTAGCTGTCTGTTGAATTACCCTGGACCTAAACCTGTCTAGCTGTCTGTTGAATTACACTGGACCTAAACCTGTCTAGCTGTGTGTTGAACGTGTCTATGAATAAACATGGACCAGAACACTAGTGTGACATACAGGAAGGATTCTGGAATGTTAAGTAGAAACAGATTCTGGTTCTAGAACCTGGAGTGTATGAAGTTGAGTGTTCTGGAATGTTAAGTAGAAACAGATTCTGGTTCTAGAACCTGGAGTGTATGAAGTTGAGTGTTCTGGAATGTTAAGTAGAAACAGATTCTGGTTCTAGAACCTGGAGTGTATGAAGTTGAGTGTTCTGGAATGCTTTAGCCAGATGTTCTGGAGGAGTGTAATGTTGATTGTGACGTCATCACACCTTGACCACAGCCTTGCCGGTGTTGTCTCCCTGTAGCATGCCCATGAAGGCAGCAGGCATGTTGTTGAAACCACTGGTGATGTGTTCACTGCATCTCAGCTTGCCCTGAAAGATCAACACAAACATTTCATTCTCCCCGCCAGCATCATCACTACTGTCATCACCATCATCCTCGTCGTCATCACCGTCATATTCATCATGCTTACACAGTGTTTGACAACTGTTTTCATGGATTCACATGACTCTATAAAACTACCTTCAGAAGCAATCTTAACTGGAAGGGTTTCTATAGTATCCCGAATGTCCTGAACACTGGTAATGTAAGACTTTTTTTTTTTATTTACTTTATTTAACTAGGCAAGTCAGTTAAGAACAAATTCTTATTTACAATGACGGCCTAAGAACAGTGGTATAACTGCCTTGTTCAGGAGCAGAACGACAAATGTTTACCTTGTCAGCTCAGGGATTCGATCTTGCAACCTTTCCGGTTACTAGTACAACACACTAACCACTAGGCTAATTGCCACCCCTGCCAACAGAACACTGGTAATGGAACACTGGTAATGGAACACTGCTAATACAACACTAGTAGCAGAACACTGCTAATACACCACTAGTAGTAGAACACTGCTAATACAACACTAGTAGTAGAACACTGCTAATACAACACTGCTAATACAACACTGCTAATACAACACTGCTAATACAACACTGCTAATACAACACTGGTAATACAACACTGGTAGTAGAACACTGGTAGTAGAACACTGGTAGTAGAACACTGGTAGTAGAACACTGGTAGTAGAACACTGGTAGTAGAACACTGGTAGTAGAACACTGGTAGTAGAACACTGGTAGTAGAACACTGGTAGTAGAACACTGGTAGTAGAACACTGGTAGTAGAACACTGGTAGTAGAACACTAGTAATAGAACACTAGTAGTAGAACACTGGTATTAGAACACTAGTATTAGAACACTAGTAATAGAACACTAGTAGCAGAACACTAGTAGCATAACTGTAACGGCTGTCCTCCTCCTCTTCATCCGAAGAGGAGGAGCAGGGATTGAACCAAGGCGCAGCGAAGTTTGAACACATAATGAATTTAATGACAAGACGAAAAACGAACACGAACTATACTTGAAATGATACAAAATAACAAACGACGTAGACTGACCTAAACATGAGAACTTACATAGACACGAAGAACGCACGAATAGGAAACAGACTACATAAACCGAACAAACCGTATACAGTTCCGTATGGTGCAAACATAACACAAACACGGAAGACAATCACCCACAACGAACACTGTGACAACGCCTACCTAAATATGACTCTTAATTAGAGGAACGCCAAACACCTGCCTCTAATTAAGAGCCATACCAGGCAACCCAAAACCAACACAGAAACAGAAAACCTAGACTGCCCACCCAAAACACATGCCCTGACCATAATACACATACAAAAACAACAGAAAACAGGTCAGGACCGTTACAAGAACACTGCTAATGCAACACTGGTATAAAAAAACACTGGTAATAAAACACTGGTTATAGAATCCTGGTATTAGAATACTGGTAATAAAACACTGGTAGCAGAACAATAGTAATAGAACCCTGCTAGTAGAACCCTCTCTCTGTACCTCAGTCATCCAGGCCATCAGCCTCCTCAGTGACTGCTGGTGTTTGAGTTTCCAGCGAGCACACAGGAAGCCCTCCATCCTCAGCTGTTTGAAGATCATATGGGTGTGTACATACGGCCCTGAAATATAAATAAATACATGTCTGTGGTGCGGACAGTATACCTGTCTGTGGTGCGGACAGTATACCTGTCTGTGGTGCGGACAGTATACCTGTCTGTGGTGCGGACAGTATACCTGTCTGTGGTGCGGACAGTATACCTGTCTGTGGTGCGGACAGTATACCTGTCTGTGGTGTGGTGTCGTTGTACATGGAGATGCTTCCACACACAGCTATTCTGCCAAACTCTCTCATCTGAGGCATCACTACACTGGAGAACTTCCCACCAACCTGAACAGAGAGAGAGAGAGAGAGAGAGATTGAGCTTTGACACACACACAAATGTCCATACACACGCCTGTCCACACACACAAATAGTGTGTGTGTGCAGTGACCTCACATTCTCAAAGTAGCAGTCGTATCCGTGTGGCGCGGCCTCCCTGAGTGATTCCTCCAGAGAGGTGGCAGTCTTGTAGTTGAAGACCTGGTCAAAACCCAGCTCCTTTAGATAGGACACCTTGGTATCTGTCCCAGCACAGCCCACCACTCTGCAGCCCTGAGGGAGGGAGGGAGGGAGGGAGGGAGGGACAGACACTGACTCACTATACATTATGAAAGTCACTGGTAACACACAGAGACACATGGAATATAGAATACAACTTGTCCTCATCTTCAGGAAGTAACTAACACTGTGGAGACGTTGTGGGAACACTCTGGAAACGTTGAGGGAATGTTGTACCTTGATCTTGGCGATCTGTCCCACCACTGAGCCCACGGCCCCTGCTGCAGCGTTCACCAGAAGAGTCTCCCCCTTCTTTATCTCACACACCTCCTCTAGTCCATACAGAGCTGTCAAACTAGAGAGATATCATTATCATTATTATAACCACTACTGTATATCACACACCTCAACCACACAGGGCAGTCTGCATATCTATCTATCTATCAAGAGAGATCCATCCATCCATCCTACCCAGGCATGCCGATGGCCCCCAGGGCCAGGGAGAGGGGGATGTCCTGGGGCCAGTCGGGCAGCACAGGGGTCAGCTCTGCCCCATCACACACCCAGTGACTCCTCCATCCACAATCACTGACCACATGGCAGCCAACCGGGAAGCTGGGGTTATAGCTCTGGATCACCCTGGAGAGAGGGGGGGAGAGCGAGAGAGAAAGAGAGAAAGGTGAGTGTGTGTCAACATGAGTGTCAGTCAGTCTATAGTGTGTCAACATGAGTCTCAGTCAGTCTATAGTGTGTCAACATGACTGTCAGTCAGTCTATAGTGTGTCAACATGAGTCTCAATCAGTCTATAGTGTGTCAACATGACTGTCAGTCAGTCTATAGTGTGTCAACATGAGTGTCAGTCAGTCTATAGTGTGTCAACATGAGTGTCAGTCAGTCTATAGTGTGTCAACATGAGTCTCAGTCAGTCTATAGTGTGTCAACATGAGTCTCAGTCAGTCTATAGTGTGTCAACATGAGTGTCAGTCAGTCTATAGTGTGTCAACATGAGTGTCAGTCAGTCTATAATGTGTCAACATGAGTGTCAGTCAGTCTATAGTGTGTCAACATGAGTTTCAGTCAGTCTATAGTGTGTTAACATGAGTCTCAGTCAGTCTATAGTGTGTCAACATGAGTGTCAGTCAGTCTATAGTGTGTCAACATGAGTGTCAGTCAGTCTATAGTGTGTCAACATGAGTCTCAGTCAGTCTATAGTGTGTCAACACGAGTGTCAGTCAGTCTATAGTGTGTCAACATGAGTCTCAGTCAGTCTGTAGTGTGTCGACATGAGTCTCAGTTAGTCTATAGTTTGTCAACATGAGTCTCAGTCAGTCTATAGTGTGTCAACATGACTGTCAGTCAGTCTATAGTGTGTCAACATGACTGTCAGTCAGTCTATAGTGTGTCAGTCAACATGAGTGTCAGTCAGTCTATAGTGTGTCAGTCAGTCTATAGTGTGTCAGTCAACATGAGTGTCAGTCAGTCTATAGTGTGTCAGTCAGTCTATAGTGTGTCAGTCAGTCTATAGTGTCAGTCAGTCTATAGTGTGTCAACATGACTGTCAGTCAGTCTATAGTGTGTCAACATGAGTGTCAGTCAGTCTATAGTGTGTCAACATGAGTCTCAGTCAGTCTATAGTGTGTCAACATGAGTCTCAGTCAGTCTATAGTGTGTCAACATGAGTGTCAGTCAGTCTATAGTGTGTCAACATGACTGTCAGTCAGTCTATAGTGTGTCAACATGAGTTTCAGTCAGTCTATAGTGTGTTAACATGAGTCTCAGTCAGTCTATAGTGTGTCAACATGAGTGTCAGTCAGTCTATAGTGTGTCAACATGAGTGTCAGTCAGTCTATAGTGTGTCAACATGAGTCTCAGTCAGTCTATAGTGTGTCAACACGAGTGTCAGTCAGTCTATAGTGTGTCAACATGAGTCTCAGTCAGTCTGTAGTGTGTCGACATGACTGTCAGTCAGTCTATAGTGTGTCAGTCAACATGAGTGTCAGTCAGTCTATAGTGTGTCAGTCAGTCTATAGTGTGTCAGTCAACATGAGTGTCAGTCAGTCTATAGTGTGTCAGTCAGTCTATAGTGTGTCAGTCAGTCTATAGTGTCAGTCAGTCTATAGTGTGTCAACATGACTGTCAGTCAGTCTATAGTGTGTCAACATGAGTGTCAGTCAGTCTATAGTGTGTCAACATGAGTCTCAGTCAGTCTATAGTGTGTCAACATGAGTCTCAGTCAGTCTATAGTGTGTCAACATGAGTGTCAGTCAGTCTATAGTGTGTCAACATGACTGTCAGTCAGTCTATAGTGTGTCAACATGAGTGTCAGTCAGTCTATAGTGTGTCAACATGAGTCTCAGTCAGTCTATAGTGTGTCAACATGGGTCTCAGTCAGTCTATAGTGTGTCAACATGAGTCTCAGTCAGTCTATAGTGTGTCAACATGAGTCTCAGTCAGTCTATAGTGTGTAAACATGAGTGTCAGTCAGTCTATAATGTGTCAACATGAGTCTCAGTCAGTCTATAGTGTGTCAACATGAGTCTCAGTCAGTCTATAGTGTGTCAACATGAGTGTCAGTCAGTCTATAGTGTGTCAACTTGAGTCTCAGTCAGTCTATAGTGTGTCAACATGAGTCTCAGTCAGTCTATAGTGTGTCAACATGAGTGACAGTCAGTCTATAGTGTGTTTGCATCCACATGCCCGCCTCCCTCCCCCATAATGTGCCCTTACTTGGCAACTTGGGACCCAATCATCACGTCTCCCTCCTTCATCATCGTCTGGCTGTAGGGTCTCATGTAAGGATCCACACTGAGGAACACAGCCTCCAACAGCACCTGAACAGTGGTCTATTCATTAGTACACACCGTAGCGAAACATTTTGCAACTGAAAATATTTTGCTACATAAATGTATAATTTGTTAAGGGGTATATTCATTAGTGGACACCGTTTTGCAAAGAAAACACGTGTTTTTTGTTGGAAAATTCTGATTAGTCCCACCCCGTTTCGGCCCAGATAACCTGTTTCTAGTACAAATGTATTAACCACAGGTTATCAAGTCATTTCACATGCCATGGAACATGTTAGAAATGCAAAAGGAACGTGTTCATTTTGTGTGAAGTTCCCGGTAGGGCTTCAGTACGTGTCCAAGACCATTTTCCCCTCTGGGACATTAAAGGGCAATTCCGCCACTTTTCAACTTCATATTCTTTATCTCCAGCCCCAATCCAGTGTCTACATTTGAAAACAGTGTGTTTCTGTGATACTTGGTTAAAAAGAGAAGAAGGTCCTCAAAAAGTATTCTCTGTGACGTCACAGAGTAGAATTAAAACAGTGATTTCTTGCTCCCCACGTCACCGCAAAATCTCAGTGTTAGATAAACACTGTTTTTAAAAATATTTTAACTTTTGATGATGTCATCAAGTAGAACCTTTTTAAAGTTATATATTTTTTCTACAAAACATAGAAATGCAACATTTCCACATATGTGGACACTGGTATTGTGCTGCATATGATGAAGATACGGTTGGAAAAGGGTGGAATTGCCCTTCAAAGTCTATCCTATCCTCACCTGTCCATTCTTGGGCTGTGGCAGCGTCTCCTCCCTCAGATGGAAGTCACTAGCCTTGGGGAAACCCTGGAAGTGCTGGCGTAACGTCCAGGCCTTGGACACAACCATGGTGCTCTGCTCCTCTGGTCTAAAACAGTAGATCTGTAGAGACGGGCTGGAGGGAAGAGGAGGAGGAGACAGCGGTATGAGTGTATGAGAGAGACAGAGTTATGAGTGTATGAGAGAGACAGACGTATGAGAGAGACAGAGGTATGAGTGTATGAGAGAGACAGAGGTATGAGTGTATGAGAGAGACAGAGTTATGAGTGTATGAGAGAGACAGAGTTATGAGTGTATGAGAGAGACAGAGTTATGAGTGTATGAGAGAGACAGAGGTATGAGTGTATGAGAGAGACAGAGGTATGAGTGTATGAGAGAGACAGAGTTATGAGTGTATGAGAGAGACAGAGGTATGAGTGTATGAGAGAGACAGAGGTATGAGTGTATGAGAGAGACAGAGGTATGAGTGTATGAGAGAGACAGAGGTATGAGTGTATGAGAGAGACAGAGGTATGAGTGTATGAGAGAGACAGAGTTATGAGTGTATGAGAGAGACAGAGTTATGAGTGTATGAGAGAGACAGAGGGAGATATAGAACATGTGTTGTGTGTCTTGGGTTGAAATCACAGTGTAAATATTTGCATTCCTTTGTGCATATGCTAATAAATCCTATCACAGCTATGTTTACTCAGGGCAGGTCATGAAAACGACTTTGTCCCAATGTTTTCTCAGGGCAGGTCATGGAAACTATTGTTTAGCCATGTTTACTCAGGGCAGGTCATGAAAACTATTGTTATGACATAAAAACAGATTAAGCTACTTTGGGTTGGGAGCAAAAATACATTTTCATTCTCTACTGCAAGATATTGGACAATAAAGTATTATTCTTGTAATTCAAATGATTCTACTTCTTTACCTGAGTATGCTGATTACTGCAGCATAAAACTCAGGGGCGCAACTTTTGGTTTTAGAAGTGGGGGGGATAACAATAAATATATTATTAACAGCCTACCCGACCGCTCGGAGGCGTCCGCATGGTCCTAAAGCACACATTTGCCTCGTTTTGTATCACATTCCAATGATAAAACTGGGGCGGACAAAATTGAAATTTCTGCATGCCCCCTGTCCGTCCCACGTCCCCAGTGAAAGTTGCGCCCCTGATAAAACTGAAGTATGTTCAGCTATCCTAGTCTTCACACTCTACATTTTATTTTCTGATTGAACCTTTATTTAACTAGGCAAGTCAGTTAAGAACAAATTCTTATTTACGATGACGGCCTACCCCGGACAATGCTGGGCCAATTGTGCGGTGCCCAATCACAGCCTGATGTGATATAGCCTGGATTTGAACCAGAGACTGTATTGATACCTCTTGCACTGAGATGCAGTGCCTCAGACCACTGCACCACTCGGCAGCCCATGTACATCAAGTACATTCCTTACCTAGCTATATTTCACTGTGTAAAGATGATTAAATATTGTCATCTATGTTTTCCATTCAAGTATTTGGTAATTGAATGGAATAGACATCTAAGCACTGCCACTGTGGATTTCAGAAAGCTTCATTTCAGCTACTTTGCAACAGTGTTGCTATGGGTTACTTTATAGGTGGCTGTAACGACTTTCATCTCGAATGTCCACTTCATACAGAGAAATGACACCCCAGCAATGAACACCCCAGCTTTGCTTTATCTTGGCCAGGTCGCAGTTGTAAATGAGAACTTGTTCTCAACTAGCCTACCTGGTTAAATAAAGGTGAAATAAATCAAATTATAAATAAAAAAATAAAGCAGCCGTTCAGAATTAAATGTAGTTGTGATGAATGGAATGCAATATTTTATGGAATGCAACATATGCACGTGTTCAGACAAGACAACTCAACCCAAGGCTGGTCCCAGATCTGTTTGTTTGCCAACTGTAGCCAACATGCAACCAACTCCTATTCCTATAGTCGTTGTCTGTGGTTGAAGTTTAATTTTTGGTTTGAAACAGACGACCAAGCTATTATATGCTAGCCGTTATGCTTAATGTTAAACTGATCAATATGTGTTGTTAATTCAACGTTTCTCAGGCGTCAACATGCGGAATAGACCTACTTCAGCAACAACAACAAAAAGGCGAGGAGCGGAGGAACCCGCCCGTGGGCTACATGCGTGCTGGTAAGCATCTCATCCAAGCAGCCAGATAACGGAATGGGACTAGTCCTACTTTTAGCTAAAGCGAATCCTCACTCGTACGATATCCGTTAGTAAACGCGTATTTACGCCACCGCGAAATCGACTGAATGTGTGTAGGCCAACGTCTCCTAAACGCGGAACTTGTAAATTCGATAAACATTTGTACTAGACAAACACTGAATATTAAGGTAGAAAGTGTGGACATGTCTATTTACTTTACCGTTTGGTCCGTGCGTGCGCGTCTGCTATTTCAGTTCAGGCTCGCCCACGTCTGCTGGAGAAAGTTGGCTTGTAGGTGGATCTCAGGATTAGGTATAGTAACCGATCTGTCGTAGTGTCCGGAAGGGAACTGTGGGCTTTGTTACTGGCATTGGAGTTATAACGTTGCCTAACCTTTCACCCTAATATTTCCTCACCGACCGAAAATGCGGAATCATTGAACAGTGGCACGCTCTGCAGTGACAGAAGTTGTAGCCTAATGCTACGTTCATAACCAAGTGGAAAGGTAGTATTTGCCATGTACGACTGGGGGAAAAAATCCTCTTGAACGTCCCCTCCAACTGGTAATTACTAGAGGAAAACACGTCTATCATCCCGGAGCTCAGACTTCTCCCACATGCTGACCTTTGTCGTCATCTACTAAGAAAATTACTTCCAGAACAGCATTTTCTGCAGTTAAGTGCAACAAAACCTTATTTATAAAAAGTAATCTATTAATATGGTTTTGTTATAATTTGTTACAAGCATGATGTCCATGGTTGATGCAGCTTGTTGGCTTTTAGCCAGTTGCAGTTTCTCAAAGAGTTCAAAGCGTGTGAATGCATTCAACTGGTATTATGACTTCACAACTGGCACTTACCACCTTGCCACTTCTCTGTGAATGCAGCATTACTCCGTCAATTTATGCTGCATTCATAAACCAGTGGGAATGTGGTTATTACTAGAGGTGTGCCGAGTAGTCGGACAAACAAGTATAGTGAAGGAAATTAGCAATTCTTTTGATACGATTATGATCCGAGTATTCTTTTTATTATCCGTGATCGGAAACGCATCTGTCTCATGTCAGTCAGTCAAGTGAGGTGCTGCTACATCATCTAAATAGCTCAACTGGCTAGTTTGCCTGTCTGTAAAGAGAAGGGTGGGCTGTATATTGATCCTGCTGCACTGATTGGACAGAGTAAAGCTGTATGTCTCTGTCCACTCGCTTCATAATTTCACCCGATCACTTTCACTTCTGTTTCGGTGTGATCATTCACGTTAGCCTGCTGCTATGATAAATCACATGGCAAGGACGTTTGCTATCAAGCATCAATGTGCTTCATATCTAACAAACGAGTGAGGGTAGGGAAAAAAAGATAAAACGCCAACTCGCATTCTGACTGATAGCAAAATGTCTGCCCACTTCAAGTTGAGGACACACAGACACAGGTCGAACACACACACCCCCCGCAGCTCCTACTCTGCAGGTTGTTTGGTCTATAAATGTGCAGGGAGATAGGTATTTGCCAACATCCCCATGTTAAAACATTGACGTTTTTTACAAGCACGAGTATCATCCGATCCAACTATCAACGTACAGATATGATTACGAATACGAATACGGCCATGTCGGCACAGCCCTAATAATTACCAGTTGAATGCATTCACATGCTTTGACCTCATTGAGAAAGATAAGATAAGATAATGGCCAACAAGCTGCTAGGTAATATTTAACTAGGCAAGTCAGTTAAGAACAAACTCTTATTTACAATGACTGCCTACACCGGCCAAACTCAGACGACGCTAGGGTAAGCTAAGCTAATTGTGCCCCGCCCTATGGGACACCCAATCACAGCCAGTTGTGATACAGCCTGGATTCGAACCAGGGTGTCTGTAGTGAGGCCTCTAGCACTGAGATGCAGTGCCTTAGACCGCTGCGCCAACTTAGAAGTCCAAGAGTATACCAATTAGTGTTCATAAAACATATTAATAGATTGTTTTTTTATAAATAATGTTTTGTTGTTAAATTTAACTGCCTAAAATGCTCTTATCGAGATCATTTCCTTAGTAGGTGCAGAGGTCAACATGTGGGAGAAGTTGGAGCTCAGGGATTTCCCACTAGTAATTACGAGTTGAAGGGTAATTAAAGTGGATTTTTCCCAGTCATATGTGGTCAATATCACCTTCCCACTTGGTTATGAAGGCAGCATAACATTAAACAACATTAGTGTGCCCTAGAAATAGTATGCCAAATTCATGATATTGATTTACATTTGGATATTGTCTTTTTTATTTAAATGTTTATTATTAATATCACACATTAAGGCATACTATTTATAGGGATATTGGCAGCATATTGTAGGAAATGTTTCATTTTATTCTTCCACCTCAACATGAATCGATTAATCACTTTTAATTCTTACGCTTCGAACACACCGGCTGCGACATTGCGTTTCGATACACCAGAAGTACATTCATTTCCAATGGAACGCTGCATTTGCCTTGCAGCATTGCGTTGCAGAGGCAGTTGCAGTGCGTTCTGTGTGGTGCATACGTTCGATAAATCGAACGTATGCATCAAATTGTATGAGTGGACTTGACAGAAAGTAGCAAAATATGAATGTAGATTTTTTTTTTGCACATATTCAGTAAAAAGGTGGGATTACATAAAAACAGTTTGATTGCATAATTTCTTTACATTTTGTATTTATTTATTTGCCAAGTATATTATTTATTCGATGACATCCTCAAATTAATTGTGAGAGCCTATAATATAATTTCCCTCCAAAATGCAGTTTTGGAGCGAAATGCAATAATAAATAGTCAAGATAGGCAGAGTAGGCTCTTTCAACAATGAGACCAACGTTGAGGAAGGTGGTATGACTATTTCTTTCACCCACACCTCATTGGTTAGGTTAGCAAGCTAGGTTAGCTAGCTAGCTAACGCTAACTAGCCACATCTAGCACAAGCTCACTACTAAACTGACCTGGCAATCCTACTATCGTGGACACTTGTCTCCAAGCAGCATTTTTTGTGTTTATGTCCCTGTAGCTGTCAGCAGTTGTGTCAAAAAGACACGGTTTTGAGGATACTGCGAAAATGATTCTCTCCTCCATGTGTCCAACCGCATGCGACCATTTGCAAAAGGTACCTGCATCAGTATAGTTGCCTAGCTGCGCAAAATGTTATGCAGCAGTGATGCAACGACACAGTCGGTGTGTTCGAAGCGTTAGTAGCTGATAGTCACAGGCCTAGCTCTGGTCCAGGGCGTTAGTGCGCGTTTCACTTCAAAGATAACGCTTTGAACACACCGACTGTACTTTGCGCAAAATAGTATGCTGCGTCATCTAGATATGTGTGCAACAAAAGTTCAACATTCACCTAATGTTACCATTTCTGTCAACCCGTTTAAGCATACAGTTTGACGTATACGTTCGATAAATCCAACGTATAATCCTCACAAAACGTACTGCAAAACAGCCTCTGCAACGCAATTGTGCAGGGCAACGCAGCGTTCCACTGGAAATTAATGTACTTCTGGTGTCCCAAAACGCTAAATCACAGTCAGTGTGTTCAACGCGTAAGATATAAGAGAAAGCGCACTAACGCGTAAGATATAAGAGAAAGCGCACTAACGCTCTGGGCCATAGCTATGGAAGGAGGAACTGAAGTGCAAGCTCCAATCTATTTCGCCAGGTGGCGACAATAGTCCAGACAAAGTATCAAGGATTTTCTACACACCCATACAACAAGGCTTTTGCACTATTATTACCAATACAGCATACATGATCTAAACTGACCTATTATATTACCAGTACAGCATACATGGTCTATAGTGACCTATTATATTACCACTACAGCATACATGGTCTATACTGACCTATTATATTCCCACTACAGCATACATGGTCTATAGTGACCTATTATATTACCAGTACAGCATACATGGTCTATAGTGACCTATTATATTACCACTACAGCATACATGGTCTATAGTGACCTATTATATTACCACTACAGCATACATGGTCTATAGTGACCTATTATATTACCACTACAGCATACATGATCTAAACTGACCTATTATATTACCACTACAGCATAAATGGTCTAAACTGACCTATTATATTACCAGTACAGCATACATGGTCTATAGTGACCTATTATATTACCAGTACAGCATACATGGTCTACTGACCTATTATATTACCAGTACAGCATACATGGTCTATAGTGACCTATTATATTCCCACTACAGCATACATGGTCTATAGTGACCTATTATATTACCACTACAGCATACATGGTCTACTGACCTATTATATTCCCACTACAGCATACATGGTCTATAGTGACCTATTATATTACCAGTACAGCATACATGGTCTATAGTGACCTATTATATTACCAGTACAGCATACATGGTCTACTGACCTATTATATTACCAGTACAGCATACATGGTCTATAGTGACCTATTATATTCCCACTACAGCATACATGGTCTATAGTGACCTATTATATTACCACTACAGCATACATGGTCTACTGACCTATTATATTACCAGTACAGCATACATGGTCTATAGTGACCTATTATATTACCACTACAGCATACATGGTCTACTGACCTATTATATTACCAGTACAGCATACATGGTCTATAGTGACCTATTATATTACCAGTACAGCATACATGGTCTATAGTGACCTATTATATTACCAGTACAGCATACATGGTCTATAGTGACCTATTATATTACCAGTACAGCATACATGGTCTATAGTGACCTATTATATTACCAGTACAGCATACATGGTCTATAGTGACCTATTATATTACCACTACAGCATACATGGTCTATAGTGACCTATTATATTACCAGTACAGCATACATGGTCTATAGTGACCTATTATATTACCACTACAGCATACATGGTCTATAGTGACCTATTATATTACCACTACAGCATACATGGTCTATACTGACCTATTATATTACCAGTACAGCATACATGGTCTATAGTGACCTATTATATTACCACTACAGCATACATGGTCTATAGTGACCTATTATATTACCACTACAACATGCATGGTCTATAGTGACCTATTATATTACCACTATAGCATACATGGTCTATAGTGACCTATTATATTACCACTACAGCATACATGGTCTATAGTGACCTATTATATTACCAGTACAGCATACATGGTCTATAGTGACCTATTATATTACCACTACAGCATACATGGTCTATAGTGACCTATTATATTACCACTACAGCATACATGGTCTATAGTGACCTATTATATTACCACTATAGCATACATGGTCTACTGACCTATTATATTACCACTACAACATGCATGGTCTATAGTGACCTATTATATTACCAGTACAGCATACATGGTCTATAGTGACCTATTATATTACCACTACAGCATACATGGTCTATAGTGACCTATTATATTACCACTACAGCATACATGGTCTATACTGACCTATTATATTACCACTACAGCATACATGGTCTATAGTGACCTATTATATTACCACTACAGCATACATGATCTAAACTGACCTATTATATTACCACTACAGCATAAATGGTCTAAACTGACCTATTATATTACCAGTACAGCATACATGGTCTATAGTGACCTATTATATTACCAGTACAGCATACATGGTCTATAGTGACCTATTATATTACCAGTACAGCATACATGGTCTACTGACCTATTATATTACCAGTACAGCATACATGGTCTATAGTGACCTATTATATTCCCACTACAGCATACATGGTCTATAGTGACCTATTATATTACCACTACAGCATACATGGTCTACTGACCTATTATATTACCAGTACAGCATACATGGTCTATACTGACCTATTATATTACCACTACAGCATACATGGTCTATAGTGACCTATTATATTACCAGTACAGCATACATGATCTAAACTGACCTATTATATTACCACTACAGCATACATGGTCTATAGTGACCTATTATATTACCACTACAGCATACATGGTCTACTGACCTATTATATTACCAGTACAGCATACATGGTCTATAGTGACCTATTATATTACCACTACAGCATACATGGTCTACTGACCTATTATATTACCAGTACAGCATACATGGTCTATAGTGACCTATTATATTACCACTACAGCATACATGGTCTATAGTGACCTATTATATTACCAGTACAGCATACATGGTCTATAGTGACCTATTATATTACCAGTACAGCATACATGGTCTATAGTGACCTATTATATTACCAGTACAGCATACATGGTCTATAGTGACCTATTATATTACCACTACAGCATACATGGTCTATACTGACCTATTATATTACCAGTACAGCATACATGGTCTATAGTGACCTATTATATTACCAGTACAGCATACATGGTCTATAGTGACCTATTATATTACCAGTACAGCATACATGGTCTATAGTGACCTATTATATTACCAGTACAGCATACATGGTCTATAGTGACCTATTATATTACCAGTACAGCATACATGGTCTATAGTGACCTATTATATTACCACTACAGCATACATGGTCTATAGTGACCTATTATATTACCAGTACAGCATACATGGTCTATAGTGACCTATTATATTACCACTACAACATGCATGGTCTATAGTGACCTATTATATTACCACTATAGCATACATGGTCTATAGTGACCTATTATATTACCACTACAGCATACATGGTCTATAGTGACCTATTATATTACCAGTACAGCATACATGGTCTATAGTGACCTATTATATTACCACTACAGCATACATGGTCTATAGTGACCTATTATATTACCACTACAGCATACATGGTCTATAGTGACCTATTATATTACCACTATAGCATACATGGTCTACTGACCTATTATATTACCACTACAACATGCATGGTCTATAGTGACCTATTATATTACCAGTACAGCATACATGGTCTATAGTGACCTATTATATTACCACTACAGCATACATGGTCTATAGTGACCTATTATATTACCACTACAGCATACATGGTCTATAGTGACCTATTATATTACCACTACAGCATACATGGTCTATAGTGACCTATTATATTACCAGTACAGCATACATGGTCTATAGTGACCTATTATATTACCAGTACAGCATACATGGTCTACTGACCTATTATATTACCAGTACAGCATACATGGTCTATAGTGACCTATTATATTACCAGTACAGCATACATGGTCTATAGTGACCTATTATATTACCACTACAGCATACATGGTCTATAGTGACCTATTATATTACCAGTACAGCATACATGGTCTATAGTGACCTATTATATTACCAGTACAGCATACATGGTCTATACTGACCTATTATATTACCACTATAGCATACATGGTCTATACTGACCTATTATATTACCACTATAGCATACATGGTCTATAGTGACCTATTATATTACCAGTACAACATACATGGTCTATACTGGCTTTGTACTGTTAAATAATAAGCTGTTACGTTTCTTTGCTAATACATCAGGATTTCTATTACTTAAGCTGCTTCACCAGTCCACTTAACTCCATAACAGTTTCTGATAATATAATGTTGGGATTTCATTACAAAATAAAACATAATTTAGTCACATTGGATATCCAAATGAGAATTTTAGGCTGTTTATGTCGCCGGCTGGGTTTTGAACCCGGGTCATATGTGCAAGAACAGACTGTGTTAGCCCACCATGCTAAGATAAGGGTCAAGTTACCTATGTTTTTTACCCCCAATCACTTTGCAAAATTTTCACAAGAATGAGCTTAATACAAAAATCTAAAACAGATCATCAAAATGTCTCATGTTTCAAAACTCTAAACACATAGTTACAATGTGGACGTTGTCTTCTCACACATCCAGTGGATATTCGTTGTGCATGGTACGTCGTTCCAACTCTTTAGTGGGTCTGATACCTTCTTTGAGAGATGAGCGCAGTCTTCACCCTGATTTGCATCATTTGGTTCCCCATCCCTCCAATATCTATAAACAAGACAACAAAATAGACGGCAAAAAGTAATTAAAAAAGCAATCAAACAGGCTACAGCACAGATAGACGGTAAAAAGTCACATGGAACACCACAGGGAAACAGAAGGTAAAAAGACATCAAACACATACATATGACATTTACATTTTAGTCATTTAGCAGGCACTCTTACCCAGAGAGACTTACAGTTGGTGCATTAATCTTAATAACCTGTTTGGGCTAGGGGGCAGCATTTTCACTTTTGAATGAAAAGCGTGCCCAGAGTAAACTGCCTGCTACTCAGTCCCAGATGCTAATATATGCATATTATTAGTAGTATTGGATAGAAAACACTCTGTTTCTAAAACTATTTGAATGATGTCTGTGAGTATAACAGAACTCAAATGGCAGGCAAAAACCTGAGAAAAAAATCCAACCAGGAAGTGGGACATCTGAGGTTTGTAGTTTTTCAACTCAGCCCCTATTGAAGATACAGTGGGATATTGGTCATGTTGCACTTCCTAAGGCTTCCACTAGATGTCAACTGTCTTTAGAACGTTGTTTGATGCTTCTACTATGAAGGGGGGCTGAATGAGAGGGGAATGAGTCAGGTGTCTGGCAGAGTGCCTTGGGCTCGTGACGCGCGGTCATGTGAGAGCGAGCTCTGTTCCATTGCTTTTCTACAGACAAAGGAATTCTACGGTTGGAACATTATTGAAGATTTATGTTAAACACATCCTAAAGATTGATTCTATACATCGTTTGACATGTTTCTACGGACTGTAACGGAACTTTTTGACATTTCGTCTGCTCCTACTGAACGCGCTTCGTGAATTTCGATTTGTTTACCAAACGCGCTAACAAAAGAAGCTATTTGGACATAAATGATGGACATTATCGAACAAAACAAACATTTATTGTGGAACTGGGATTCCTGGGAGTGCATTCTGATGAAGATCATCAAAGGTAAGTGAATATTTATAATGCTATTTCTGACTTCTGTTGACTACACAATATGGCGGATATTTCTTTGGCTGTTTTGGGCTCTGAGCGCCGTACTCAGATTATGCTTTTTCCGTAAAGTTCTTTTGAAATCTGACACAGCGGTTGCTTTAAGGAGAAGTGTATCTAAAGTTCCATGTATAATAGTTGTATCTATTATCAATGTTTATTATGAGTATTTCTGTGAATTGATGTGGCTCTCTGCAAAATCACCCCATGTTTTGGAACTACTGAACATAACACGCCAATGTAAAATTCAATTTTTGGATATAAATATGCACTTTATCGAACAAAACATACATGTATTGTGTAACATGACGTCCTATGAGTGTCATCTGATGAAGATCATCAAAGGTTAGTGATTAATTTTATCTCTATTTGTGCATTTTGTGACTCCTCTCTTTGGCTGGAAAAATTGCTGTGTTTTTTTGTGACTTGGTGGTGACCTAACATTATCATTTGTGGATATTTCGCTGTAAAGCCTTTTTGAAATCCGACATTGTGGCTGGATTAACGAGAATTTTATCTTTAAAATGGTGCCTAAAACTTGTATGTTTGAGAAATTTGATTTATGAGATTTCTGTTGTTTGAATTTGGCGCCCTGCAATTTCACTCGCTAGCGGAACCCCTTTCCCAGACAGGTTTTAAGATGACAAGGTGGGACAACCACATATCACAGTCATAGTAAGTACATTTTTCCTCAGTAAAGTAGCTATCAGCTACTTTGTAGTTGTAGTTTTTGATGTCAGAGGAGTCGAGTGTTGGTTTCTTGAGGAGGGGATCGGATCGGGACATTTTGAAGTCAGAGGGGACGCAGCCAGTGGTCAGGGATGAGTTGATGAGGGAGGAGAGAAGGTCTCCAGAGATGGTCTGGAGAAGGGAGGAGGGGATGGTGGGCAGGTTGTCGGGTGGAAGTTACATTTTCCTCCTTTTTCACTCAGCTGCCCACAGCCCTGTTCTGTAAGCTCGCAATGAGTCACAGCCAAGGGGCAGGAGGGGAGGGCCGAGCCGGCCGGGAGGAAAGGGGACAGTGCGAGTCATAGGATGTGGAAAGGGAGGAGAGTAGGGTCAAAAAGGCAGAATCGGGAGACAAGAGGGAGAAGGATTTAGCAGAAGGGAAAGATGATAGGATAGAAGAGGAGAGAGTAGGGGGAGAGAGAGAGAAGATTGTGACGGTGCATGGCCATCTAGATAGGTGCTGAGTGGTTAGGGTTGGAGGAAAGGGAGACAGAAAAGGAAACAAAGTAGTGATCAGAGACCTGGAGGGGGTTGCAGTGAGATTAGAAGGTGAACAGCCTCTAGTAAAGATGACGTCAAGTGTATTGCCTGCCTTGTGAGTGGGAGGGGACTGGGGAAAGGTGTGAGAGAGTGGTGTGGAGCCTTCCTTGAACAACTCTGCAGAACAACTCGGCAGAACCGCCTTTGTTTTGACGACCATCTTAGTTTGATCTCGTTTTGCTCTTTTGTAGATTTGGCAACTATTTGTGTATTCTATACCCGTTCGCTCCTCTCCCTGTAGGCTTTACAGACGCTCCCCACCCTTTGACTACAACCCTTCTAATTTAGTGTACCCTGCACGCACAACCCATGTGGAATTCCTGGTTTTCCGATCTGTGGTCAAGTACGCAGAGTTCATCTCAGCCTATGCTGCTTTCAGTCCCTTGACTTTTTGGCCCTGATGGAGACATGGATCACCCCAGAGAACACTGCTACTCCAACTGCTCTCTCATCATCTGACTACGTGTTCTCTCATAGTTCGAGAGCATCTGGTCGTCGTGGTGATAGCACAGGACTACTCAGTTCTCTTAAGTGGAGATGTTCTCTTTTCTCCCTCTCTCACCTGTCCATCTCTTCATTTGAATTCCATGTTGTCACTGTCAATTGTCCACTCGAGCTTAACATTGTTGTTATCTATCGCCCACCAGGTGCCCTTAGAGAGTTACTCAATGAGCTTGCCACCTTAAAGCTAATTAACTGACATTGGGTCACCGCTCTTCGTATTTGGTGACTTACACCTCCTGACGTCTGCCTTTAATTAATTTCTTTCCTTCATTTCCAATTAATTTTCCCTCCTTGCCTCTTTTGACCTCACCTCCCGGTACTCATTTCTGATTGCCTAGGAGAGGAGGAACCACTCCCTCTCCAATACAGCCACTGATTACCAAAACAACAACAGTCCCAAATTGCCCCGCCCCTTAATGCTGGTTGATGTGTCAACAATCCTCTGGGAGTTAATAGCAGTCAGCCGTTCACACACCAAGTAGGACACTGGGAAGACAGGCAGCACTTAAAGTAGACGGCCCTAGCTAGCAAAAAGACAGTACTAGACAACAACAGATTAGGACAAATTATATTTATCACTCCTGGAGATATCATGAGTCCTCTGACTATAAAATGAATCACACTGAGATGGAGCCTCAGTAACTGGTTCTGTACATACAGAAAAGAGGTGAAGCCACTCCCACTTCAATTCAGGAGTCCTAACTATAGAAGGAAGCACATAGAAACAGACAGTAGAGAGTCATCCAATACCAACACAGATAATCAGACGGTAAAAAGGAATTTGTTACAAATTAGACTGTAAAATATCATCCAGAACAGGTCCACTCACGTAGTGACAGGAGTTGATGATTGGTCTAATGCGCCATCGTTAATCCACTCCCAAACCCCCTCTGTGTTAGTGTCATGGAAACCAAGATAGGTGTCCAGGCATCCACTCCATTCATAGATAAATTCCTATTGTTTTGTCACAAAGAAAAGATCCAGTCACAAAGAAAAGATCTTGAATCACATACAAACATGCTTTTGTGTCAGGATTATTCACGTTTTATTTTGGAGGGGGGGGCTTGCAAACATTGGTTAAAGAGAGTGACATGATAAAGTGAAAAACAAACAGGAGTTGAAATAGAAACCAAATGTTTAAATGATCAAAAATATAATTGTCTAACTCCCTCTCACCTGTTCCTCTTTGCTGTTAATGATCACCAGGTGTGCTCCTCGTCCCAGACAGTCCTGCCTGCTCTCTGTCCAGGATTTCTTCTCAGTAGAGAGGTAGTACCAACTGGACTTAAACTTCCTCCATCCTTGGGGACCGGAGCGTAGAGGTTATTTCATGACAAACCCATGATAGCGATCACATTTGTACACATCAGGGACAAAATAGCACCTTATTCCCTACGTAGTGCACTACTTTCCACCAGGACCCAAATGGCATGGTGGTTTAGAAACAACAGCGTCCTTGGTGACTTTCAGTGGGAATGGAAGTCCTTTCAGTTCCCCAAAATGTTTTGACCTAGATTCAATCAGATCAAGTGTTAAGGCGACAGCAGACAGCTGCATAGCGGATGTTTGGTGGTGTTGGAGGTGGAACTGTGTTAGATCCGTGAGTGGCTGCTCTTGCCATCAATGTCACGAAGCCACACCCACCTCACTTGTGTTAGAAGTTCAGAAGGAGAAAGTGTAGGCTATATAGAAATAATGATGCTCAAATGGAAAAATCCTTCAAATAAATAATGCGGATTCTATCATCCAAATCACTCCAGCGTTCGAACGTGTAAACAAGGCTGCATGGGATCTCTTAATGCAAATCTGTGCAGCCAATGGCAATGTCTGCATTAGGTACACTGAGTGTACAAAACATTAGGAACACTTGCTCTTTCCATGACATAGACTGACCAGGTGAATCCAGGTGAAAGCTATGATCTCTTATTGATGTCACCTGTTAAATCCACTTCAATCAGTGTGGATGAAGGGGAGGAGACAGGTTAAAGCTTTTTAAGCCTTGAGACATGGATTGTGTATTTGTGCCATTCAGAGGGTGTATGGGCAAGACATAAGATTTAAGTGCCTTTGAACAGGGTATGGTAGTAGGTGCCAGGCGCACCGTTTTGTGTGTGTCAAGAACCCCAAAGCTGCTGGGTTTTTCGCACTCAACAGTTTCCTGTGTGTATCACCACCCAAAGGACATCCAGCCAACTTGACACAACTGTGCATTGTAGTCAGCATGTGCCAGCATCCCTGTGGAATGCTTTTGACACCTTGTAGAGTCCATGCCCTGACACATTGAGACCTCTTCTGGGTGCAAAAGGGATGCAAGTCAATAATAGGAAGGTGTTCCTAATATTTTGTACACTCAGTGTACAATGCCAGCAGCTGCTTGTGGATTTGACAGCTCTAACGCAGTTCCACCTCTGACACCATCAAAACAACTGCGGATGTCGACTAACCCGGATCTGATTAAATATACCCCTTACTGAACATGAACTGATCTGCTATAGTCTATTTGCAATTTCCCAAACTCCAAAAATATGCTTTCATTGGTTGCTTTCCTTGGTTGCTTTCCACAGAAACTTTTTTTTTTACAAAAAAAGTCTGACCCCTACTTACTGAGAAATGAACCATCACATCAAAAGGTCATTTTTAATTAATCAACACAGCTCCATCCTGTTTAATTTCCAAACACTGGGAAGACACACATGACAAACCAGATGCCTACTCAGCAGCCTGGTATCAACTGATAAGCGTCCACAGCCAGCTGCTGTCTCAGAAGCCTGGTATCAACTGATAAGTGACCACAGCCAGCTGCCTTCTCAGAAGCCTGGTATCAACTGATAAGCGTCCACAGCCAGCTGCCTTCTCAGAAGCCTGGTATCAACTGATAAGCGTCCACAGCCAGCTGCCTTCTCAGAAGCCTGGTATCAACTGATAAGTGACCAGACCCAGCTGCCTTCTCAGAAGCCTGGTATCAACTGATAAGCGTCCACAGCCAGCTGCCTTCTCAGAAGCCTGGTATCAACTGATAAGCGTCCACAGCCAGCTGCCTTCTCAGAAGCCTGGTATCAACTGATAAGCGTCCACAGCCAGCTGCCTTCTCAGAAGCCTGGTATCAACTGATAAGTGACCAGACCCAGCTGCCTTCTCAGAAGCCTGGTATCAACTGATAAGCGTCCACAGCCAGCTGCCTTCTCAGAAGCCTGGTATCAACTGATAAGCGTCCACAGCCAGCTGCCTTCTCAGAAGCCTGGTATCAACTGATAAGTGACCAGAGCCAGCTGCCTTCTCAGAAGCCTGGTATCAACTGATAAGTGACCAGAGCCATCTAAGTACACACAAATCTGTCTTTGCTGACAGATCTACTTGTTTTTGCCAACTCTTTGAATAATCTACATCAAGGGTTCTTAAACTTTTTCAGCTCAAGATCCAAATTAGAAATTGACCTTAGTCCCGTGACCTAAATTGTCCTCCAATGACCCAAATTATGAAGAAACAGTGTGTAGATGTACTCATAACTTGCAACCCACCTCCCACATGCTCAGGGCCCACTTTCGGTCCCGACCCATAGTTTAAGAAACTCTTGTCTACATGCAGAGTATTGCACAATTGATCATCAAACTAATGAAATCATCAGATTTATCTTGTATCCGTTACATGTCCGTTTAGGTTAAAAATCCATTGTGTTGGATGGGCACAGCATACGTTAAAAATGAAATAACACTCATTTCAAGGTAATCCAATGGATTACATTAAATGACTTGTATTGTAATCCGTCCAACCCTGATCTGTAAAAATACAGTAAATCAAGCGCACCTAATATATATATATATATATATATATATATATATATATATATTTTTTTTTTTTTTTTTTTAAACAATTAGGCTACTATTTGGATCAAGTGTCCGGTTTGGAGCATGAAGTCAAGTGCTCTGTTGGTCGCCCACTGCATAGCAAACTAGCAGTGCCCCAAAAAACCCTGGTCTGCCTAAATCCATTACGATCGCTAGAACGGCCCCATTTTTAAAAGATACTGTTTTGGGCTCAACAATTTCTTTACTAAGATCAAGTTTTATCTCATAGGTGAATTATTTTAAAATTCTGCTCAAATCGGGATATTTAATTAAATAGTGATAAAATCTGAACACTATATTGTCGTCACACAGGACCACATGTTGACACAGACCAATCACGAACCGGCAGGCTTAGCGGAGGCTCACGCCCTCATGCACGTGCTCTCAGGCAGGATGAAAACGACTACATCAGGTAGGATGAAAACGACTACATCGACCATGATGCTTTGCTAGTGACGGCTGCTTACGACATGATCCTTAGCGATTTTCTGGGTGACATTCAGCCCCATTCAGCAATATGGCACTCTTCAAATTAAAATACTTCCAGATTCATTCGCCATCGGAACTTATCCATAAGAAATAAGTGGACGACGTCAGCGCTATCACTATGTACTGGTCTTAATGTCTATGAATCTAGCAGATCTGGAGTACAGTGAAACAGTCAATTGATCTAGCACAGTGGTTCCCAAACGTTTTATAGTCCCGTACCCCTTCAAACATTCAACCTCCAGCTGTACCCCCTCTAGCACCAGGGTCAGCACACTCTCAAATGTTGTTTTTTGCCATCATTGTAAGCCTGCCACACACACGCTATACGATACATTTATTAAACATAAGAATGAGTGTGAGTTTTTGTCACAACCCGGCTCGTGGGAAGTGACAAAGAGCTCTTACAGGACCAGGGCACAAATAATAATATAATAATAATCAATAGTTTTGCTCTTTATTTAGTCATCTTACATATAAAACCTTATTTGTTCATAAAAAATGGTGAATAACTCACCACAGGTTAATGAGAAGGGTGTGCTTGAAAGGATGCACTTAACTCTGCAATGTTGGGTTGTATTGGAGAGAGTCTCAGTCTTAAATCATTTTCCACACACAGTCTGTATTTAGTTTTCATGCTAGTGAGGGCCAAGAATCCATTCTCACGTAGGTACATGGTTGCAAAGGGCATTCCTGTCTTAACAGCACTGTTTGCCAAGGCAGGATACTCTGAGCGCAGCCCTATCCAGAAATCTGGCAGTGGCTTTTGATTAAATTATATTTTCACAGAACTGCTCGTTGCAATTCCGACGAGGCTCTCTTGTTCAGATATCGGTAAGTGGACTGGTGGCAGGGCATGAAAGGGATAACGAATCCAGTTGTTTGTGTCATCCTTTTCGGGAAAGTACCTCCGTAATTGCACACCCAGCTCACTCAGGTGCGTCGCTATATCACATTTGACATTGACCATAAGCTTTAGTTCATAGCACACAAAAAAAATCATACAACGATGGAAAGACCTGTGTGTTGTCCTTGTTAATGCAGACAGAAAATAGCTCCAGCTTCTTAATCATAGCCTCAATTTTGTCCTGCACATTGAATATAGTTGCGGAGAGTTCCTGTAATCCTAGATTTAGATCATTCAGGTGAGAAAAAACATCACCCAGATAGGCCAGTCTTGTGAGAAACTCGTCATCAGGCAAGTGAAAATTATGGTCAATAAAGAAAACTTTAAACTTGTCTCTGAATTTTTTTTTAAACGTTTAAATACTTTGCCCCTTGATAACTAGCGTACTTCTGTATGTTGTAAAAGCGTTACATGGTCGCTGCCCATATCATTGCATAATGCAGAAAATACACATGACTTCAGGGGCCTTGCTTTAACAAAGTTAACCATTTTCACTGTACTGTCCAAAACATCTTTCAAGCTGTCAGGCATTCCCTTGGCAGCAATAGCCTCTCGGTGGATGCTGTAGTGTACCCAAGTGGCGTCGGGAGCAACTGCTTGCACGCGCGATACTACTCCACTATGTCTCCCTGGCATGGCTTTTGCACCATCAGTACAGATACCAACACATCTTGATCACCAAAGTCCATTTGATGTCACAAAGCTGTCCAGTACTTTAAAAATATCCTCTCCTGTTGTCCTGGTTTCCAGTGGTTTGCAGAAAAGGATGTCTTCCTTAATTGATCCCCCATAAACATAACAGACATATACCAGGAGCTGTGCCAGGCCCGCCACGTCTGTTGACTCATCCAGCTGTAACGCATATAATTCACTGGCTTGTATGCGAAGAAGTAATTGTTTCAAAACATCTCCTGCCATGTCACTGATGCGTCGTGAAACAGTGTTGTTTGATGAAGTCATTATCTGTATAGTTTTTTTGGCCTTTTCCCACAGCATTGTCCCAGCCATGTCCGCAGCAGCAGGAAGAATCAAGTCCTCCACAATAGTATGGGGCCCGCCTGTCCTAGCCACTCGGTAGCTTACCATGTAAGACGCTTTTAGCCCCTTCTTATTAATGGTATCTGTTGCTTTTATACGTCTTACTACTCGAAAGCCGTCTTGAATTGTCACTCCAAAAACTGTGGCTTATTTGTCAAATTGTCATGTTTTGTTTCTAAATGTCTGCACAAGAGTGAAGGTTTTATGGTTAATGTGATTGGATGTTAATTATTTGACTAGGCTACCTGTATTTGACATTGTATTGTTATTTCGCTGAACACTAGATGGTTTAATTTTATTTTTTGGCAGTGAAATGAGGCCACTCAGGCGAGAAAAAAACCTCACCCAAATGTATAGCCCCGTTGGAAAATATACAGTTGAAGTTGAAAGTTTACAAACACCTTAGCCAAATACATTTAAACTCAGTTTTTCACAATTCCTGACATTTAATCCTTGTAAGAATTCCCTGTCTTAGGTCAGTTAGGATCACCACTTTATTTTAAGAATGTGAAATGTCAGAATAATAGTAGAGCTAATTATTTATTTCATCTTTTATTTCTTTCATCACATTCCCAGTGGGTCAGAAGTTTACATACACTCAATTAGTATTTGGTAGCATTGCCTTTAAATTGTTTAACTTGGGTCAAACATTTCGAGTAGCCTTCCACAAGCTTCCCACAATAAGTTGGGTGAATTTTGACCCATTCCTCCTGACAGAGCTGGTGTAACTGAATCAGGTTTGTAGGCCTCCTTGCTCGCAGATGCTTTTTCAGTTCTGCCCACAAATTTTCTATAGGATTAAGGTCAGGGCTTTGTGATGGCCACTCCGATACCTTGACTTTGTTGTCCTTAAGCCATTTTGCCACCCTTAATATCTGTGCCAGACCAACCACGCACTCTGGTCTCTCTACAGTCTGTTTACTGTGAAGGCATGCTGATTCTGAAATGAAACTCTATATCCTATATAGTGTACCCTATGTGGGCCCTGGTCAAAGTAAGTGCACTATATAAGGAATAGGGGTAAAAACTAGTGCACTATAGGGAATAGGGTCCCATTTCAGACACACGTGAGTCCATTGTTGTGGGCCTAAGAAGCTCTTGGAGGCTGACACTAACAATAATGACATCCAAGGCAGCGCCTGCTCCCGCCCACACTCAGAGTGCTCTGGGAAGCCAGTGAATAGCAGCTTTTTATAACGATGGTTATTCTGGCCAAACAGTTCTATTTTTGTTTCATCAGACCAGAGGACATTTTCCAAAAAGTATGATCTTTGTTCCCATGTGCAGTTGCAAACTGTAGTCTGTTTTTTTTATGGCGGTTTTGGAGCAGTGGCTTCTTCCTTGCTGAGCAGCCTTTCAGGTTATGTTGATATAGGACTCGTTTTACTGTGGATATAGATACTTTTGTACCTGTTTTCTCCAGCATCTCCACAAGGTCCTTTGCTGTTGTTCTGGGATTGATTTGCACTTTTCACATCAAAATACATTCATGTCTACGAGACAGAACGCGTCTCCTTCCTGAGCGGTATGACGGCTGCATAGTCCCATGGTGTTTATACTTACGTATTATTGTTTGTACAGATGAACGTGTTACCTTCAGTTGTTTGAAAATTGCTCCCAAGGATGAATCAGACTTGTGGAGATTTACAATTTTCTTGGTTGATTTCTTTTGATTTTCCCATGATGTCAAGCAAAGAGGCACTGAGTTTGAAGGTAGGCCTTGAAATACATCCACAGGTTCACCTCCAATTTACTCAAAAATTCCCAATCTGGCCCTCAAACCATCATGGTCACCTAATAATCCCCAGTTTACAATTGGCTCATTCATCCCCCTCCTCTCCCCTGTAACTATTCCCCAGGTCGTTGCTGCAAATGAGAACGTGTTCTCAGTCAACTTACCTGGTAAAATAACGGTAAATAAATAAATAATTTTCTGGAATTTTCCAAGCTGTTTAAAGGCACAGTCAACTTAGTGTATGTTAACTTCTGACCCACTGGAATTGTGACACGGTCAATTATAAGTGAAATAATCTGTCTGTAAACAATTGTTGGAAAAATTACTTGTGTCATGCACAAAGTAGATGTCCTAACCGACTTGCCAAAACTACAGTTTGTTAACAAGAAATTTGTGGAGTTGTTGAAAAACGAGTTTTAATGACTCCAACATACTGTAAGTACATGTAAACTTCCGACTTCAATTGTAAATGTACTGTTTAAAAATGTGAATCATTTAAAAAAAAATGTGAATCACATTTTTATGTGGCGTACCTCCGACGGCATTGCGAGTTCACCAGTTTGGGAATACCTAATCTAGCAGATCTGGAGTACCACAAAACAGTCATGTCATTTTCCAGTTTCTTACCACCGCTCTGTTTGTTTAGCTTTTCCTTCAAGTGGTCTCTCGCTTTAGTCAGGGTGTTGTAACTGGTCTGTAGCTGGTCTCTCTCTTTAGTCAGGGTGTTATAACTGGTCTGTAGCTGGTCTTTCTCTTTAGTCAGGGTGTGGTAACTGGTCTGTAACTGGTCTCTCTCTTTAGTCAGGGTGTTGTAACTGGTCTGTAGCTGGTCTCTCTCTTTAGTCAGGGTGTTATAACTGGTCTGTAGCTGGTCTTTCTCTTTAGTCAGGGTGTGGTAACTGGTCTGTAACTGGTCTCTCTTGTTAGTCAGGGTGTTACTACTGGTCTGTAGCTGGTCTCTCTCTTTAGTCAGGGTGTTGTATCTGGTCTGTAACTGGTCTCTGTCTTTAGTCAGGGTGTTATAACTGGTCTGTAGCTGGTCTTTCTCTTTAGTCAGGGTGTTATAACTGGTCTGTAGCTGGTCTTTCTCTTTAGTCAGGGTGTTGTAACTGGTCTGTAGCTGGTCTCTCTCTTTAGTCAGGTTGTTGTAACTGGTCTGTAGCTGATCTCTCTCTTTAGTCAGGTTGTTGTAACTGGTCTGTAGCTGGTCTCTCTCTTTAGTCCGGTTGTTGTATCTGGTCTGTAGCTGATCTCTCTCTTTAGTCAGGGTGTTGTATCTGGTCTGTAGCTGGTCTCTCTCTTTAGTCGGGGTGTTGTATCTGGTCTGTAGCTCGTCTCGCTCTTTAGACAGGGTGTTATAACTGGTCTGTAGCTGGTCTCTCTCTTTAGTCAGGTTGTTCAAACCGGACGTCTGGAATCTCTCTGCAGAGTAGCAATGACCAATGACTCGGTTATCTGTTGAAATAAAAACATATAGATATTTTGGACAATTTTATAAAACAAAATTCAGCCACACAAGTGGATATAGTATACACATGTGCTTACATCACTGAGGACAACACAGTAATTTCCCCGTTGTGGTCCTTTGAACGATAAGTATTAAACTACTGATGATGAAGAATGTAAACTCAGCAAAAAAGGAAACGTCCTCACACTGTCAACTGCGTCTATTTTCAGCAAACTTAAAATACGTGTAAATATTTGTATGAACATAAAAATATTCAACAACTGACACAAACTGAACAAGTTCCACAGACATGTGACTAACAGAAATTGAATAATGTGTCCCTGAACAAAGGGGGGATCAAAATTAACAGTCAGTATCTGGTGTGGCCACCAGCTGCTTTAAGTACTGCAGTGCATCTCCTCCTCATGGACTGCACCAGATTTGCCAGATAGCCCTCACCCTCCGATCCAACAGGTCCCAGACGTGCTCAATGGGATTGATATCCGGGCTCTTCGCTGGCCATGGCAGAACACTGACATTTATGTCTTGCAGGAAATCACGCACAGAACGAGCAGCATGGCTGGTGGCATTGTCATGCTGGAGGGTCATGTCAGGATGAGCCTGCAGGAAGGGTACCACATGAGGGAGGAGGATGTCTTCACTGTAACGCACAGCGTTGAGATTGCCTGCAATGCTCAGTTCGATGATGCTGTAACACACCGCCCAGACCATGACGAACCCTCCACCTCGATCCCGCTCCAGAGTACAGGCCTCGGTGTAACGCTCATTCCTTCGACGATAAACACGAATCCGACCATCACACCTGGTGAGACAAAACGGCGACTTATCAGTGAAGAGCACTTTTTGCCAGTCCTGTCTGGTCCAGCGACGGCGGGTTTGTGCCCATAGGCGACGTTGTTGCCGGTGATGTCTGGTGAGGACCTGCCTTACAACAGGCCTACAAGTCCTCAGTCCAGCCTCTCTCAGCCTATTGCGGGGACAGTCTGAGCACTAATGGAGAGATTGTGCATTCCTGGTGTAACTCGGGCAGTTGTTGTTGCCATCCTGTACCTGTCTCGCAGGTGTGATGTTCGGATGTACCGATCCTGTGCAGGTGTTGTTACACGTGGTCTGCCACTGCGAGGACGATCAGCTGTCCATCCTGTCTCCCTGTAGCGCTGTCTTAGGCATCTCACAGTACGGACATTGCAATTTATTGCCCTGGCCACATCTGCAGTCCTCATGCCTCCTTGCAGCATGCCTAAGACACGTTCACGCAGATGAGCATCTTTCTTTTGGTGTTTTTCAGAGTCAGTTAACTTAGGACACTAAAGAGGCCTTTTTTCATAACTGTGACCTTAATTGCCTACCGTCTGTAAGCTGTTTGTGTCTTAACAACCGTTCCATAAATTTTTTATGCATGGGGAACAGTGTTTAAATCCTTTACAGTGAAGATCTGTGAAGTTATTTGGATTTTTACAAATTATCTTGAAAGACAGGGTCCTGAAAAGGGGACGTTTCTTTTTTTACTGAGTTTATTGGTGAAAACATAATAAACGTATAAACTCACAGTAGACAGACAGGCCTATGATCCCAGCCAGTAGGAGAACACACAGCAGCCCCAGACACACTGCAGCAACTCCAGAGGGTCTCTTCCACCACTGAACATGTACTGAATCTCAAGGTATTATAAACTCTCTCTGGTAATGTTAATTTTTTTTATATCATCCAGAATTGTGAGGGGACTAATAGGTACTCGTCTGAGAAAGTGGTTTTTGTGTGTGTGTGTGTGTGTGTGTGTGTGTGTGTGTGTGTGTGTGTGTTTTTCTGTGTATCTGTACTTGCATTGATACCTGAAAATGTAACACCAATGTAATCCTTTTTTCTGGGCTTGTTGGCATATGTGTCTTTATCAAAATCCATGGTCTGCATTGTTGGATTCTCCACCTGTGTTTGTATAAGATTGTCTCTTACATTTTTACACTCAAAATGTGTATCTGTGCCTTATGTATCGTTATTCGAAGTACTGGAGGGGAGCTTGACGTAGTTTATTTACTCATTACAGAGGAAACAATGGGATAGTCCCAAAAGTACAAACTCAATTAGTGATTACTCTGCTCAGGTAAAATATTAATATTTTAAACATAAAATTGTATATATCTAACCCCCCCCCACCCCCCACCCCACAGACAGTGCATAACATTAGCATGCATTAATCAGGTGAAATGATGAAGAAAACCTTACCACGGTCTTTGAGAGTTGAAAAGAGATGCATCCAAATATATTACATTGGTGTGTAAATATGTCCAACGTAACCAGATGTACTGAGTGAGCACCAAATGGAAGATTGGAGTTGTGTGTTTTTTTGTCCAAACCACTGCACATTTTGTGTCAACATCAGCATATCCTTTACCTTATTTGGCCAAACAATTATGAACTAATATACCACTGGACGATGTGTTCAGATATACGGTACATGTGATTAACTTGGGCTTATCCAAAAAATGTGTGGATCAGTATGTTTAACAAAAGTTCACAGGCAACTGAAAGTTCAAGTTACAGAATGGTGCACAGAAATGTGGGGTCATTTGGACTATTAAAAAAACATAAGAACACTTAACATGCTTAATCACTACATTTTGTTATGCTCGTCTCAACAACAAACCAATATAGACCGTGATAAGATTTATTTTCTTAATTTCATCTGTTATGATTATGTCATATTTTATGCATTGTCTGATTTGTATGTAATGTGTTAGAAGCTCTGGGGCGATCAAAATACATACAGGACAATTGGTTTAGAGATATAGAATTTGTGCTTTAAATATGAATGTTTTACCCAATAGGAGCATGTGTTGCTAGTTGGGCAGAGTTTGCACCTTTGGGACTATCCCATTGGTTCCTTTGTACTGGGTAAGCTGAATCATGCTAACCTAAAGTTTTTGACGTCTCCAAACGCAGGTGCAGTTGAAAGCAAATAATCAACCAGTCCTTCAATTCGCAAGTGGCTGAAACTATCTTGAGTGGAGCATGGGGCTAATGATGACTAATATTATTTGTTTTGAATTATGCCCAGGTCATGAGACCCCTTGATGAAATGAGGCCTGAGGCACTTCCCTCTTCTGTCTAAGGGTAAGTTTGCCAGTGGGGAGGAGGGAGGGAGAGGCGAGAGACAGCAACCGACAAAGCCGACTCGTGCTATAGTGGACTAATAGCTGCCATAGCTAGTTTATTTATCATCCAATATGATTGCGTAGTTCCTGTCTTGACTGAATCAAACCGGAGAAGCTAGTTAATAACTAGCTAGCTAGCTAGGCTAATTAAAGCTGCATGTGTTTTCTCGTCCTACAGCTACAAATAACAACAACTTCAATGAGAATTTGAATGATTAGATACTTCAGGATTTTGGCAATGAAGCCCTTTATCTACTTCCCCAGAGTCAGATGAACTGGATATCATGTTTATGTCTCTGCATGAAGTTTAAAGGAAGTTGCTTAATAGCTTTAGCGTTAGCTAAGTAGCGAAATGACTGGAAGTCTATGGTATCTACTAGCATGCTAGTTTGCATTGGCACGTGAAACTACAGTGCCTTCAGAAAGTTATCACACCCCTTGACTTGTTCCACTTTTCTGTTGTGTTTTAACCAGATTTTTCTATAAGTACCTCATCTCTGTACCCCACACATACAATTATCTATAAGGACCCTTAGCCGAGCAGTGAATTTCAAACACAGATTCAACCACAAAGACCATGGATGTTTTCCAATGCCTCCCAAAGAAGGGCACATATTGGTAAATGGGTAAAAAAAAATATAAAAGCAGACATTTAATATCCTTTTGAACATGGTTATTAATTACACTTTGGGTGGTGTATCAATAAACCCAGTCACTACAAAGAAAGATACAGGCATCCTATTTGCTCCCATGTCCAGAAATCCTTTCTCTCCTGTCCCTTACTCCGTTTAGTTTCCCTTTGCCGCTTGGTCTTAGCTTGGTGGGTGATTCTGTAACGGGTGACGCTCTCCTCATCCTCGGACGAGGTGAGGAGAGAGGGATCTGAAGACCAAAACGCAGCTTGCGGGAAATAAGCCATCTTTATTTAACAACGATGATGGCAACACGAAACGAAACAAACACTTGCAAAACTACAAAATAACAAAACGACGTTGACGAGACCTGAACATAAACTTACATAACTAAACATAAACTTACGTACAGGTAACAGACGACATCGAAACGAAAACGAAACAAACAAACGCTACAGTCCAGTGTGGTACGAACAAACATACTGACACAGGAGACAATCACCCACAAACAAACAGTGAGAATGCCCTACCTAAATATGACTCTTAATTAGAGGCAAACGCAAACCACCTGCCTCTAATCAAGAGCCATACCAGGCAAACCGAAACCAACATAGAAACAGATAACATAGAATGCCCACCCAACCTCACGTCCTGACCAACTAACACACAAAAACTAACATAAATAGGTCAGGAACGTGACAGTACCCCCCCCACAAGGTGCGAACTCCGGACGCACCAGCACAAAGTCTAGGGGAGGGTCTGGGTGGGCATCTAACCACGGTGGTGGCTCAGGCTCCGGGCGCGGTTCCCACCCCACCATAATCCATCCTAACTTCCTCCCTCCAAGAATGTCCACCCTCTTTTTTCCCCCACACAATTCTCTTAATAATATATTTAATAAGGATAACACCGGGACAGAGAGATAAATCAAGATAGAGGGATAGATAAGAATATAGAGGTAGAAAAAGATAGAGAGGGAGATCAGGATAGAGGGGCAACTCCGGACTGAAAGGCAGCTCCGGACAGAGAGACAGCTCTGGACTGATGGGCAGTTCTGGGTATCTAGCCTTTTCAGGCTGAAGGGCAGCTCATGGCTGACTGACGACTCTCGATGCTCATGGCTGGCTGACGGCTCTCGACGCTCATGGCAGGCTGACGGCTCTCGACGCTCATGGCAGGCTGACGGCTCTCGACGCTCATGGCAGGCTGACGGCTCTCGACGCTCATGGCAGGCTGACGGCTCTCGACGCTCATGGCAGGCTGACGGCTCTGGCTGCTCATGGCACTCTGACGGCTCTGGCTGCTCATGGCGCTCTGACGGCTCTGGCTGCTCATGGCTCGCTGGCGGCTCTGACAGATCCTGTCTGGTTGGCGGCTCTGGCAGATCCTGTCTGGTTGGCGGCTCTGGCAGATCCTGTCTGGTTGGCGGCTCTGGCAGATCCTGTCTGGTTGGCGGCTCTGGCAGATCCTGTCTGGTTGGCGGCTCTGACAGATCCTGTCTGGTTGGCGGCTCTGGCAGATCCTGTCTGGTTGGCGGCTCTGGCAGATCCTGTCTGGTTGGCGGCTCTGGCAGATCCTGTCTGGCTGACGGCTCTGGCAGATCCTGTCTGGCTGACGGCTCTAGCGGCTCCTGTCTGGCTGACGGCTCTAGCGGCTCCTGTCTGGCTGACGGCTCTGTAGGCTCATGGCAGACGGGCGGCTTTGCAGGCTCATGGCAGACGGGCGGCTTTGCAGGCTCCTGGCAGACGGATGGCTCAGACGGCGCTGGGGAGACGGATGGCTCAGATGGCGCTGGGGAGACGGATGGCTCAGATGGCGCTGGGGAGACGGATGGCTCAGATGGCGCTGGGGAGACGGATGGCTCAGATGGCGCTGGGGAGACGGATGGCTCAGATGGCGCTGGGGAGACGGATGGCTCTGGCCGGATATGGCGCACTGTAGACCTGGTGCGTGGTGCCGGAACTGGAGGCACCGTGCTAATGACAAGCACCTTCCTACTAGTGCGGGGAGCAGGGACAGGGCACACTGTATTCTCAAAGCCTACTCTATCCCTGATGCGTGGTACCGGCACTGGTGACGCCGGGCTGAGGACAAGCACATCAGGATTAGTAGGGGGAGAATATACAGTGTGTACAGGGCTCTGGAGACGCACTGGTAGCTTAGTGCGTGGGGCCGGAACTGGAGGCACCGGGCTAGATACACGCACTACAGGGAGAGTGCGTGGAGGAGGAACAGGGCTCAGGATACGCACTGGTAGCCTAGTGCGTAGTGTAGACACTGTAGGTACTAGGCTGGGGCGGGGAGGTGGTGCCGGAAATACCGGACCGTGGAGGCGTACTGGCACTCTTGAGCATTGAACCTGCCCAACCTTACCTGGTTGAATGCTCCCGGTTGCCCGACCAGTGCGGGGAGGTGGAATAACCCGCACCGGCCTATGTAGGCGAACCGGGGAAACCATGCGTAAGGCAGGTGCCATGTATGCCGGCCCGAGGAGACGCACTGGAGACCAGACGCGTTGAGCCGGCCTCATGACACCTGGCTCAATGCCCAATCTAGCCCTCCCAGTGCGGGGAGGTGGAATAACCCGCACTGGGCTATGCACTCGTACAGGAGACACCGTGCGCTCTACTGCGTAACACGGCGCCTGCCCGTACTCCCGCTCTCCACGGTAAGCCTGGGAAGTGGGCGCAGGTCTCCTACCTGCCCTTGGCCCACTATCTCCTAGCCCCCCCCCAAGAAATTTTTGGGAATTACTCACGGGCTTTTTTGGCTTCCGTGCCAGACGCGTTCCCTCATAGCTCCGGTTCCTCTCCTCGGTAGCCTCTGCTCTCCTCCGTGCCTCCAGCTCAGCTTTGGGACGGCGATTTTCTCCTGCCTTAGCCCAGGGACCTTCTCCATTCATTATTTGCTCCCATGTCCAGAAATCCTTTCTCTCCTGTCCCTTACTCCGTTTAGTTTCCCTTTGCCGCTTGGTCTTAGCTTGGTGGGTGATTCTGTAACGGGTGACGCTCTCCTCATCCTCGGACGAGGTGAGGAGAGAGGGATCTGAAGACCAAAACGCAGCTTGCGGGAAATAAGCCATCTTTATTTAACAACGATGATGGCAACACGAAACGAAACAAACACTTGCAAAACTACAAAATAACAAAACGACGTTGACGAGACCTGAACATAAACTTACATAACTAAACATAAACTTACGTACAGGTAACAGACGACATCGAAACGAAAACGAAACAAACAAACGCTACAGTCCAGTGTGGTACGAACAAACATACTGACACAGGAGACAATCACCCACAAACAAACAGTGAGAATGCCCTACCTAAATATGACTCTTAATTAGAGGCAAACGCAAACCACCTGCCTCTAATCAAGAGCCATACCAGGCAAACCGAAACCAACATAGAAACAGATAACATAGAATGCCCACCCAACCTCACGTCCTGACCAACTAACACACAAAAACTAACATAAATAGGTCAGGAACGTGACATCTGTTTGCAAAAAGGCATTAAAGCAATACTGCAAAAAATGTGGCAAAGCAAATCACTTTTTTATTTTTCTTTAAAAATTCATTCAAATGTGTTAGCCAGCTAGGGTTATCTAGACATGCTGCTAACCTGGTCTAGGGTTATGAAATTCCGCATAATTTCCCAGAATTCACAGATTTTTTACAGATTTCCTCCATTCCTCACTCATACCAGCCAGGATTTCTTCAAAACCAAGGAATTTTTGGAAAGTTAGCGGACTTTGCAACCCTAAGCCTGGCTAAACCAGAATGAATGCTGGACTCAATGTTTCTAAGACTGTGTGTGTGTGTGTGTGTGTGTGTGTGTGTGTGTGTGTGTGTGTGTGTGTGTGTGTGTGTGTGTGTGTGTGTGTGCTTTTTTAGAGTCAAAAAGCCTTAAGGTGATGCACTCCTGCTCTCTTCCAATGTCCCCTAATGACCTCTACACTCCCGAAATAGGCCTCCTACACGTGCCTCTCTCCTTTCCTCCCTCCCTCTGCCCTCACTAAGGGCCCGATCCCTCTGCCCTCCCTCCCTCACTAAGGGCCCGATCCCTCTGCCCTCCCTACCCTCACTAAGGGACCGATCCCTCTGCCCTCCCTCCCTCACTAAGGGCCCGATCCCTCTGCCCTCCCTCCCTCACTAAGGGCCCGATCCCTCTGCCCTCCCTCCCTCACTAAGGGCCCGATCCCAACTTAAGACATCTATTTCTGTTTTACACACTTCTCTGTACTTTTTATTCACACTGATCTAGTTAGTTCGTTTTTATTCAGACTGATCTAGTTAGATAGTTTTTATTCAGACTGATCTAGTTAGATAGTTTTTATTCAGACTGATCTAGTTAGTTAGTTTTTATTCAGACTGATCTAGTTAGTTAGTTTTTATTCAGACTGATCTAGTTAGTTAGACTGCCGACCCTCCAGCCGCTGGGATACTCTGGTCTGGACAGCAAAAACACTTTAAAGGGCTGATCGCCAGTTAAAACAATAACAAAGCGACACTGTAACCGCTGTCAAATTCATAGACAGCTATGGATGAAAGGACTGACCATCCATAAAATCAACACTATACTTTAATCATGCTTTGAGGCTATACAGTGTTTGTTTACATTTACATAGTTTACAAACGTTGGAGTAAGACAATCTTATATTTTGGGTTCTGATGGGGCACGACATTAGAACTAAGCTCATGAGGTATTAAAAAGTTATATTCTTCTAGAATCAATGGGTATGTACTGTATCGTTCATTTATACGTGCAGAATGGGTATAGCAGCTGCAGGTTGCCCCTTTAAAGCCATTTTTCTCAGTTTCCCTGGTTACGCAGTTATTGCTCTTTGCATTTGTAGGGCAGTTTTGTGCTCAAGTGGCTGACGTGCCCTTATCCTAAATCTGCCTCCGGTCCCTCTTATCGCCATGGGTACACCTTCCTGAAAACAATGGCACTGTACTTAGCTTGAACCTGTTCTGCCAGTTCATATCCTAACATATTAGAATGTTCCAATGTGGTTAGTCAAAAAGATGACAGGTTAGAAAAGGTAACATTTATCCAGGGTTGCCATCGAACAGATATGTCACATGCGCAGGGCGCATTTACAGGAGTCCTTTTCTCTAAAAATAAGTCACATGGTTTCATGACAACAACAAACAAAAAATGTCGGTAAGGGTGTGTAATGCAAGTCAAGGTGTCCTTGGATGAATGTCTTCAAGACGCATAACTAGCATTGTTAAAATGACTGTTGTACTTCAATCGGACCATACCAGTTCATGCCTTGAAAGAAGCCAGTGTTCAAATATAGTTCATGTAGAGGTATTAGGATTATGAACACAGGTATTGTTCTCAGGTGGCTGCCCTGTCCTTGCCCTCAGTCCTCCTGTGTCTTACATGATACATATGACACTTTCCCCTGACATCCGTTATCACCCATGGTTTACCATTGTACATTTGTGAGTTTTTAAGCATACTGTATTTAGACACATACATTTGTTAGAGGATCAATGTAACTACAGTCTATTTTGATTTGGCACCATGAAACTCTGAATACGATTGAATAACTTTTAGAATGAACAAAGGGACAGTAGAATTCAGTACATCAAATGACCAAGTAATCCCTTTCAGATTAAACAAGACATTTTTAGTACATACATATTACATTTAAACTCAACACTCAATTCAGACTCTTGACTTTAATCATTCGAGGAGTGAAATGGGAAGTGTATTTAGACAGACATTTAAAGTACTTCCTTAGTATTATTATCACTGTTCACTGGTTTATAAACTGTTCATAAACATCCTAAAAATAAATCCCCGTCAAAGCCTAAATAGAAGTGTGAGATGCTTTGTGTCCTTCTGTTATCTCCCAATGAGTTGAATGAATAACAGCAGGGCTGCTGCTTCTGTCACATACAGGAATCCTTTCCCAAGCCTCATGCAAACCCTGTGAACAGAGACATGGCCCTCTCCATCTGCTCTCTCTCTTCCCCCTCAGAGAGGCCACTGTTGAACAGATGTGGAGTGTCCACTACCGCCACTGTCCTCCTACACAGCTCACTCTCTCTGCTCTCACCCTTCAGGGTCAGTGACGTCAAGTTGACACCTGATTCAAACACATCAAGTTGACACCTGATTCAAACACCTCTCTGTCCAGAATGGTGTTCCCTGCTGCACTCTTCCCCTGTTCCCCACTCTGTCCAGAATGGTGTTCCCTGCTGCACTCTTCCCCTGTTCCCCACTCTGTCCAGAATGGTGTTCCCTGCTGCACTTTTCCCCTGTTCCACACTCTGTCCAGAATGGTGTTCCCTGCTGCACTCTTCCCCTGTTCCCCACTCTGTCCAGAAGGGTGTTCCCTGCTGCACTCTTCCCCTGTTCCCGACTCTGTCCAGAATGGTGTTCCCTGCTGCACTCTTCCCCTGTTCCCCACTCTGTCCAGAATGGTGTTCCCTGCTGCACTCTTCCCCTGTTCCCCACTCTGTCCAGAATGGTGTTCCCTGCTGCACTTTTCCCCTGTTCTCCACTCTGTCCAGAATGGTGTTCTCTGCTGCACTCTTCCCCTGTTCTCCACTCTGTCCAGAATGGTGTTCCCTGCTGCACTTTTCCCCTGTTCTCCACTCTGTCCAGAATGGTGTTCCCTGCTGCACTCTTCCCCTGTTCCCCACTCTGTCCAGAAGGGTGTTCCCTGCTGCACTCTTCCCCTGTTCCCGACTCTGTCCAGAATGGTGTTCCCTGCTGCACTCTTCCCCTGTTCCCCACTCTGTCCAGAATGGTGTTCCCTGCTGCACTCTTCCCCTGTTCCCCACTCTGTCCAGAATGGTGTTCCCTGCTGCACTTTTCCCCTGTTCTCCACTCTGTCCAGAATGGTGTTCCCTGCTGCACTCTCCCCCTGTTCCCCACTCTGTCCAGAATGGTGTTCCCTGCTGCACTCTTCCCCTGTTCTCCACTCTGTCCAGAATGGTGTTCCCTGCTGCACTCTTCCCCTGTTCTCCACTCTGTCCAGAATGGTGTTCCCTGCTGCACTCTTCCCCTGTTCTCCACTCTGTCCAGAATGGTGTTCCCTGCTGCACTCTTCCCCTGTTCCCCACTCTGTTCCAGGCTAACCAGGACAAGTCTCAGGTCATGGATCATTCCATCTCCTGAGAGAAAGAGATGCACAGGGTTTGTGATAAGTAGAACTGTATACAATATCTGAGGTATGCTTTTGAAGAAGTACAGAACAATTTAAATAATTATTGAATTACCGAGCAGGAAGATGAAAAGTTCAAAAGCACTTCTACTCCTTTCTAACAACTTCTAATGGGTGATTGATTTGATTAATCCTGTTATTATGGGTGCACAATTGCTGTGTTATATACTGAAGAGTTTCAAAACACCCTCTCTCAAGCATAACCTGGGGTTATGAATGATCTACTATTCTGCTACTCCAACATTCCCTAAAGTTAGAAAACATGTGTCTATAGCTTACTTTCAAATATATTTTTTGGGTGAAATAATGTGGTCTGTGTGAATGACAGTGCAGGGAATCTTCTTCAGTGAAATAAACCCAAACCTGGACTCAATGCAAGAGCAAATGCAGATCTAGAGATGAACCATCTCAGGAATACTGACCTGGGATCAAGTCCTCCCTGTTCACATGACCTTATTCATTATGATCAAAAAGGATAAACAGATCCTAGATCAGCACTCCTGCACTGACACGTTTGATAAATATGGGCCCTGACTTGAGTCTGCTAATGCAGCACTTAAAAAAGAATATGTATTTTACCTATGTCTGCATTTTTCTACAAAAACTAGAGGAAGAGAGAGAGTAATGTGAAAGACAAAAACAGGAAAGTATGGTGCGAGAAAAATAGAAGTGGGGGAGCTGTGCCAGGGTGATAAGGCGGAATCCCCCTACCCTTCACTATATTACTTATTTTAAGTCCTATACCGTTTCTTGTAAAACACATGATCTTGCTTCTCATACAGTAGGCCTTACAATGCCTTAAAAGGCTAGCTAGGGACCATGCAATAGGCCAGCTAGCAACTCTTCAATAGGTTACCTAGCCACTCTACAATAGGCTACCTAGCCACTCTACAATAGGTTACCTAGCCACTCTACAATAGGCTACCTAGCCACTCTACAATAGGCTACCTAGCCACTCTACAATAGGCTACCTAGCCACTCTACAATAGGTTACCTAGCCACTCTACAATAGGTTACCTAGCCACTCTACAATAGGTTACCTAGCCACTCTACAATAGGTTACCTAGCCACTCTACAATAGGTTACCTAGCCACTCTACAATAGGTTACCTAGCCACTCTACAATAGGCTACCTAGCTACTCTACAATAGGTTACCTAGCCACTCTACAATAGGTTACCTAGCCACTCTACAATAGGTTACCTAGCTACTCTACAATAGGTTACCTAGCCACTCTACAATAGGTTACCTAGCCACTCTACAATAGGTTACCTAGCCACTCTACCATAGGTTACCTAGCCACTCTACAATAGGTTACCTAGCTATTCTACAATAGGCCACCTAGCCACTCTACAATAGGCCACCTAGCCACTCTACAATAGGTTACCTAGCCACTCTACAATAGGTTACCTAGCTACTCTACATTAACCTAGGGACCCTACAATAGGCTAGCTAGCCACTCTACATTAACCCATAATAGTCTAAGCCCTGTATTACAATTATTTGATGAACATTTTTATTTAGCTATTAGCCCATACAAATGCATTGAATAACAGATTCACTACATGAAACAGATAGTCCCCCCCCCCCTAAAAAAATCGAAAGGAAGTTTGTTCTGAAGTGTCTGTCCAATATCTGAGCGATATAAGAATGATCAGTAACATTTTTATTTATTCTACATGTATTTAACCCCTTATTTTTGTCACTAAACAGTCTCCATATATATTTCCATTTATTCTTTCAACTGGTACGAGGGGACCTTCAGACGAGTCTTGTGAACATTCTAGAGCAAAACAACGGAAATGTCCGTGTCCGTGAGAGTCTCACCTTTCCACAGAGGTGTAATATCAGTGTGTAGCCCAAACTGTTCGGATGCGACAGACAGAAGTTGGCAGATTGGCTGTACCGACTTCAGACGAGTCCCAAGATGCTTGTGGAGGTCGTAGAACAAAACGGAGAAAGCAATCGTGTTTGTGAGAGTCTCAGAGGGTCAGCTTTCCATCGAGGGGTTATAATAGTTTGTAGGCCAAACCGTTTGGCAGTTACAGATGATGTTGTGAGAATACCAATTTTTGGGATGTCTCGTGGTCTGACAAATACCTCTCTAGCTCTGTCAACTTTCACCACAGATGCGAAAGTATGACATAGGTTGATGAGGTGGATTGAGACGCATCCAATGCAATAAAACATTTCTCTAGCTAAAACTGACCGATTTTGATGGGGATTTTTGTATTATTCTAATTATATTTTCCACTGGGGCACGGACATCAACTTTAGGGGGTTTTAACCTAGCGACCCTACAATAGGCTAGCTATTAAATTCAGAATAGGCTAGCTAGCAAACATACAATATGCTAGTTAGGGACCCTACAATAGGCTGTAGCCTCTCTAAATTAAGCGAGCGACCCTACAATAAGCTATAGCCACTCTAAATGTAGCTAGCTACAGTATTTATAGGTTAGCTAGCTACGTTTAAAAGAGAGAGCTGGATTTTTGCAAGAAATAAAAACTTGTGAATGATGAATGAGTTACCTGATGCTGACACTCTGACCGCAGGAGGTCAAATGCATTAAAGGGGAGATGTTTAATGTTGCATCATGATTGTGATGTTACTAGCTATGCCTGTCATGGACTGGTCGCTAACACATTTTTGGGGGGCAAAAACTATTCTAGAACCCTCCTCCTGAACAGGGTTCAACAACCAGTTACTGAGTGACTTTCGGTCAAGACACAAACAGGGTTAGAAAGTTCAGAACCATGTTTGAACACAAAGGGACAATCTGAAGTTCAAGCAAAAGCAAACTGGGCAAACCGCTTAAGGATGGGGCTGGGGAAATGTAACCAATCAAATTCAGAGACTGGGCTATAGATCCAAGGACTGAACATCCATAACATAAGAATTGTAGTTTTTAAAATGTCTTGAAGCTAGCTATACAGTGACTAAGTTTGCATTTTATGTTATGTTATATTCTTCCAGAATCAACAGCTAGTATAGAGTATATTATTAATTTAAAAGTGCAAAAATGGAGTTAGCAAGCACAGATTACCCCTTTAGCGCTTAAAAGTAATGAATAGACACATTCTGGCATTCAGCCTTCCAGTTTTCAGAGTTTTGGAATTGTGGATTAGCTGAACATTCAATTTCTTTTAACCGAAAGTATACCTTTTATCCCCTTGGCTTTTGTGTTTGAGAGAGAGAGGAAGTGAAACACTTCTGTGCAGCATTTTGTAACTTTAACTTTCAGTGACTTGAGCTTGACGAGAATATTTCAACTTTTGGACAAATGATAACCGTTTCCTCCCAAAGGCCATTTGTAAAGACTTCTCACACTAAGTTTCTAGCAAACTCCTAAGACTCATGCTAACACATAGTTAAACTCATACAGAAACATTGGTTTTGTTTAAAACAGTATTCAGTGGTATTGTTTTTTTATTTGATTTTTGAAACAAACAGAGTAAAAAATAAAATATGAGACAATAGATTCATTAAGAAAGATTATTGGGGGAAAAATAACATTTGAGTAAATATATTTATTGGTTTATTTTGATTTTGAAAATGTAATGAATTGAAGGTTATTTGTTGATGTAAAAATTGAAATGTACAGATTTGAAGGTTGTGTCATTAGATTTGGGGTGTGTTGTGGTCGCGAGAAATTATTGCGGAAAAAAAGGGGGTCCCCAGAAATTCAAAACTGAAAAAGTTTGAATACCACTTTTGAGGCGACCATGCAGTAGGATTTTAACAGTCAGGAGACTGACAAAGTCGATGGATTTTTCTTGTCCAGTGTGAGTGTTTTTATTTGCAAGTGAAGATAGCCGGCAAAATGTGCAAGTATTTACAAAAATGATCAAATAGAGCATTTCAAACAAACCTGAGCAGCATGCCGACCTGTTCCCTGTCCTGTTCCTCAAACAAAGAGTACAGGCTTCTTATAGCAATACCCAAGCCTTCTACATCTGGTCAATTAACATTCAAAGCACATGATATACCATACAGACATGTTCAGATAAACATATGTAATAATACCAGCACACATTTCAATCAAGATGCTTTAAGCATCAATAACCTGGGACATAAACATGTCCCCCGGTACAACATACTAGCGCATTACACTGAATAAACCATGCACTCGAACGCACCCAATTTCCCCACCAGTTCTCTGAACAGAAGAACTGAACAGAACCCTCTTCAAATCACAAGGAAAACAGGTACGTTTGCAAACAATTCTTTACCTTTAAAATAGCGATTACATACATTACGTTCTGGTGATTTTCTTGCATTCACTAAATGGTGAAACAAGATGCTCTGAGTTCAGGGTCTCAGGGGGTTGGGTTAGAGTGTATGCTTGCGTGTGTGGCGTGCATTCATGTGTGTGTTTGCCGGCATGTGCACTCGTGTGTTGTACTTTATTACTGTTCCGTGCTGTGCCCCATCACTGTTCTGTGTTCAGTGCTGGCTGTGCGTGTTAGTCTTGTGAACGGTCATGTCCATCAGGTAGTGGTGATGACTGACCCGGTAGAAGAGCTGTTCCGGTACCGACCGGCTCACGCCAGGCGTGGCGTATCCCTTGGTGACGCCGACGCATCGGAACCCCAGAGTCTGGTAAAGCTGGAGAGCAGCCGGCAAGTAGGCCGTGGTTCCCAAGACGACAGAGAGATAACCACGGTCCGCTGCAAATTGTAGAACCTTCCACCCGAGGGCAACGCCAAACCCACGTTGCCGACAGCGCCAGTCCACCGACATGCGATGCAGCTCCACAGTGCCAGCTTCCCCCCGCAGGGCACAGGCCGCCACTACACCCACCACACTGCCATCCAGCACTGCAACCCACAGACAGGAGTCTGAGAGAGAAATAAGAGGGGGGGGTTTGGAAATAGTGGGTTATATGAAATTATGTCCTAATCCTCCCATTTAATAAAAGCTGATGTCATTGTCTATTGACTTGTCTATTGTCTATTGACTTGTCTATTGTCTATTGACTTTTATCACTGACTGGTCATCCTTTTGGGGACAAAGATTTACTATACTATACTTTCTGCTCCACCAGGTATATCTCACTGATCATCCCAAAAGCCAACACCTCATTTGGCCACCTTTCCTTCCAGTTCTCTGCTGCCTGTGACTGGAACGAATTGCAAAAATCGCTGAAGTTGGAGACTTTTATTTCCCTCACCAACTTTAAACATCTGCTATCTGAGCAGCTAACCGATCGTTGCAGCTGTACATAGTCCATTTATAAACAGACCACCCAATTTACCTACCTCATCCCCTTACTGTTTTTATTTATTTACTTTTCCATTTATTTACTTTTGCACACCAGTATCTCTACTTGCTCATGATCATCTGATGATTTATCACTCCAGTGTTAATCTGCTAAGTTGTAATTATTCGCTCCTATGGCCTATTTATTGCCTACCTCATGCCTTTTGCACACAATGTATATAGACCCTTTTTTTTTCTCCTACTGTGTTATTGACTTGTTTATTGTTTACTCCATGTGTAACTCTGTGTTGTTGTCTGTTCACACTGCTATGCTTTATCTTGGCCAGGTCGCAGTTGTAAATGAGAACTTGTTCTCAACTAGCCTACCTGGTTAAATAAAGGTGAAATAAAATAAAAAATAAAATAAATAAATAAAAATGTTCTATTGATGGGGTAGACCGAAATGAGCCTGCAGGCAGAGGGATCATGGTGACACATCCACAGGCACTAGCTTGTCATTTTAGATGAGTAATTATATTCAAGAATGGAGACAGGAATGAAGCCCTGGTTGTATTTTACCTCCCTGCTCGTTTGTTTTTAACCAGGCACTGAATCTTGTGTGCAAATCTATTTTAACAAAATAACTATGTGCAATATAACTAAACTAAAGCCAACTACACTCAAATAAACAAATATACAAATAAAACGAATGATAAATGCATTTTTTTTAAACTATTCCACCAAGACTATTACCTGGAGTTTTCATGTAATGTCCCTCGATGTCGCCCATATCCGTGAGTTTGGCGCGCTCCAGGTAACCAAGGACAACTCTCCTGCTGTAGTAGTAGCGTGCGCACAGGACAGCGAGAGGCACCAAACAAGTTAGCAAGAACGACTTGGTCGCAATACAACAAACAACTGCAAAAGACATGGCGGAAAATAGATGATTGAGTAATCTAAATGTTGACATAAAATAGTCACAGGAAGGAAATGAGTTGGTACTATCGCAATCGAGCACAAATTATGCATTCTACTGCACATTTCCCAGAACTATACTAAATAATGCAAACAAATAACACATAAAACGGTATTGATGAAATATGCCAAGATAGCCTAAATGTAAATATTTACATTTAGGCTAACACATTCTCCATTGTCAAAAGCACATTTTCCCAAACTAATGCAATCAAATAACAGTGAAAACTGTAACCTTTTGATGGGATAACAGTCAATATATAAATATAAATTGATATAAGACCTATTTCTCCCTTACTTGTCATAGCGGCGTACAGCAGCAGGCTCTCAGGGTGATGTTTTAACCCTGTAAACGCGGTGTCCGGAACCATCTCCATCAGCCCGTCAATGAATATGCGCTCGACGTCCGGATAGTCAGCGCTTTCGAATTTACGCACAACCACATGGTCCGTTCTAAATCCATGATTCCCATTCTGATGGTACGTTGTCACTTGGTTGTTGTTGTCTTCCATGTTATCTCACTTAGAAACTTTTTTCACGTCTCCCTGGGAAAAGGGACTGACTCGCATAAGTCGTTAAATACTGTCACACTCTCTTCTTTTTCTTCTTCTGTGAGGTTTAACGGCGGTAGGCATCCAATTTGTTGCATTACCGCCACCTACTAGACTGGAGTACAACTCCCTTACCCTTTGCATGAAAAATAAACATGTAATACCTTTAATACCCTACCATCTAACACTACTCACTCATTTCAAAATTATATAAAACAAAATTAACACCCTACTCCACTAATTAAATGTATTTATTCCTATCTCATGCCATCACATTGACATCACCACTTAACACACCCTGTAACTCTTCTGATGTCAAGTCTCTCACAGCCAAATACCTCTCTGCAGCTGCCACCACAAACTCTATTTTCTCAAATACCTCTCTGCAAAGACTCAACTTCAAATGTCAAAAGAACAGACAATGACTCTTCGGTTTCCCCACTCTCACCACACTGCCTGCGTCGCATCGTCGAGCATCACTTACACCGGGAATCTTTCCCCTCAGCTGGTCAACTTTTATATTTACTGCTACCCCAGTTATCACTCCTTTCATTGGAGCCCTTTTTCTTGAGAGCGAAACAATTCACTTTTCTTGCCCCCATTTGTTTAACTCTGAGCACTTTCTCCCTCTGGCCAACAGAAACGATGATTACTGGACCACTTCTGGTTCCCCTCACTGAGTCCACACGACCCAACACTGTTTCACCCACTGTGAGACCACAAAATGTTTACGCCAAAAGTCCACTTTATGGAAAAACTTCACTCCTACTGTCACAGACTCATCTTTTTCCTGACCCTCGGTGTATACCTCTGTCTCCGAGAACTTCACCACACCTACCCCCCGCAATACTTCACACTCATTCACTTCCATTTCTCCTCCTGTATTCAGCTCCCTCTGCTTACACTTTCTACCATTCTTCTTTCACAAACCATCTCCCTTTTTTGCACATTTTATATCCGACTGAAGCCCACCCTCTTCTCCCCTCTCTCTCTTAGACCTCTTCTCCCTCTCTTTTTTCCTCCAATCCTCCTCCGTTCTCCAAGTATAGTACATCTCCTTATAATATTACTGCACTACTCCTGACAACCATCTTGTTCTTGCTTTGTCTAGGGACTCCATTTCCCACATCGTCAGATGTAGCGCAACAGTCAGTGAAGTAAACAACAGCCTGTCACACCCTGATCTGTTTCAACCTGTCTTGTGCTTGTCTCCACCCCCCTACAGGTGTCGCCCATCTTCCCCATTATCCCCTGTGCATTTATACCTGTGTTTCCTGTTTGTCTGTTGTCAGTTTGTCAAGTCTACCAGCGTTTTCCCTGTACTCCTGGTTTTCTGTTTGTCTGTTGTCAGTTTGTCAAGTCTACCAGCGTTTTCCCTGTACTCCTGGTTGTCTGTTTGTCTGTTGTCAGTTTGTCAAGTCTACCAGCGTTTTCCCTGTACTCCTGGTTGTCTGTTTGTCTGTTGTCAGTTTGTCAAGTCTACCAGCGTTTTCCCTGTACTCCTGGTTGTCTGTTTGTCTGTTGTCAGTTTGTCAAGTCTACCAGCGTTTTCCCTGTACTCCTGGTTGTCTGTTTGTCTGTTGTCAGTTTGTCAAGTCTACCAGCGTTTTCCCTGTACTCCTGGTTTCTTGTTTGTCTGTTGTCAGTTTGTCAAGTCTACCAGCGTTTTCCCTGTACTCCTGGTTGTCTGTTTGTCTGTTGTCAGTTTGTCAAGTCTACCAGCGTTTTCCCTGTACTCCTGGTTGTCTGTTTGTCTGTTGTCAGTTTGTCAAGTCTACCAGCGTTTTCCCTGTACTCCTGTTTGTCTGTCAGTTTGTCAAGTCTACCAGCGTTTTCCCTGTACTCCTGGTTGTCTGTTTGTCTGTTGTCAGTTTGTCAAGTCTACCAGCGTTTTCCCTGTACTCCTGGTTGTCTGTTTGTCTGTTGTCAGTTTGTCAAGTCTACCAGCGTTTTCCCTGTACTCCTGGTTGTCTGTTTGTCTGTTGTCAGTTTGTCAAGTCTACCAGCGTTTTCCCTGTACTCCTGGTTGTCTGTTTGTCTGTTGTCAGTTTGTCAAGTCTACCAGCGTTTTCCCTGTACTCCTGTTTGTCTGTTGTCAGTTTGTCAAGTCTACCAGCGTTTTCCCTGTACTCCTGGGTTTCTCGCTAGTCCCTGTTTTGACCGTTCTGCCTGCAGTTCTGTACCTTGTGACACTCTGTACCTTGTGACACTCTGTACCTTGTGACACTCTGTACCTTGTGACACTCTGTACCTTGTGACACTGCCCTGGATTACTGACCTCTGCTTGACCTGTTTGCCTGCCCCTGTTTTTGTAATAAACGTTTGTTACTTCGAGCTGTCTGGATCTGGGTCTTATCCTGAGGTCTGATAGGATGCCTATGTTAACGCAACGAATGCCGGAAGCACGGTACTGTTGGCTTTGGCAAGTCCCCAAATGGTCAAACATTTCTAACCTTGCATTTCCTACTAGGTTACTTGTCCTTACCCAAATCAACGTCTATTCCATGTTGGTTCAATGTCATTTCATTGAAATGACGTGGAAACAACGTTGAGTCAACCAGTGTGTGCCCAGTGGGTAGTGTTAGAAGTTTGAAATAGGTCACTTTGTGGGGTTTTAGTTGATCACAATAACGGTTGTGATATGTTGTTGTGCCCATGACACACCAATGTTCCCCTGGTGTTTGGCACATGACAACACAGGAACAATTACCAAAGCTGTGGCGTCAAATCATGCAGCTCCGCCCCAAAGGGCACCCTATTCCCTATGGTGCATACTATTGACCAAAGCCCTATGGGGATAGGTTGTCATTTGGGACACACACATACTCTTTCTTTTTCTTCAGGGTGGCAGGGTAGCCTAGTGGTTAGAGCGTTGGACTAGTAACCAAAAGGTTGCAAGATTGAATCCCCGAGCTGACAAGGTAAAAAATAAAATCTGTCGTTCTGCCCCTGAACAAGCCTGTTCCTAGGCCGTCATTGAAAATAAGAATTTGTTCTTAACTGACTTGCCTAGTAAAATTAAAATAATCCAGATTGGCTCAGGTATCCATAAAAAGTTGCTGGCCCCAGTTCTGATTAAATAATGCTTTGGCACAGTAATGACAGAACGGCTAGTTTATTCTCCAAAACTCTGCTGCCAGCTGTCTCCTTCAGCATGTGTTGCTTTCAAAGTAGACTAATTCATATTGCAGGAAGGTGCATGGTGCACGAGGTACCAGTCAAATAGACAATATGAATAGGCTATATTTAAAACATGTTACTTTGTGAATATATTTTTTTAAGTATATAAAAATGCCCGACTATTTAGTGGAACCTGAAAATGAGTCAACAATCTACTATTTGTACTGTATTTCCGTCAGTACTTCTGCATGTGTTCCTCCTGCTCTGCCTTACGTCTTGTCTATTAAAACACAACACTAGGAGATGCTGTAAGACTATAACGAGAGAGAGAGAGAGAGAGGGAGGGAGGGAGGGAGAGAGAGAGATGCCAATGGAATAGCCAGATCATAGAAACCCGGACTTTGAACTACTCCCCTCTGGGTGCAGGTATAGGGCACCCCTCGGCAGGAAAAACAGAACTAGACAATCATTTGTGCCAGGTGTGATATCCTCCTAAACAGCTCAGGCTAATGCTCCTATCGACCCAGTAAGATCAGCAGGCTAGTTTATTTTTATTTTTATTGGTATGTAACTGTTATGAAAGTTGTATTGTCAATTTTGTTTTGTATTTCAGTGCCACTTTAAAGGTGTACATGACACTGCAACAAAATGTTCCCATGGGGACAATAAAGTCAGTAAAGTAAAGAAACTAATCGACACACGGATAGCATAGAGGAGTAATAGGTTGTGTCTCAAATGACACCCTGTTCCCTTTATAGTGCACTACTTTGGACCAGGACCTATGGGCCCTCAAGAGTAGTGCACTGCAAAGTGCACCATATTAAGGGAATATGGTGCGGTTTGAGACGCAACCCTATAATCTAGGATGACTCATCACCGGGCAGATATCTTGAGATGGATCTGTCAGAGAGCATCATGGGACATGACCAGACCAGAAGGAGCCAAAACACACATGACTGAGTGGTGGATCATACACGCAGACGCACACACACGTATTCACACACAAACACACCACACCACACCACACACACTGGTAGATCAGTTAGAATCCATTTACACTGAGAGATAATGTTCACTGGCGTCTTCTCTCCTGAAGACACGATGACATGCTGACTGGGGAGAGAGAGGAGTACACATGAATATATATATAAACTGGGGCTGCATCCCAAATGGTTCCCTATTCCCTATATCGTTTGGGACACACTCAGGCCAGCAGGCCTGGAAGAAGGGATGGAGGGAGAGAGGGATGAGGCAGATGGAGAGAGAGAGAGAGAGGGGCAATGAGGAGGTGGAGGAGAAAATGGAAGAGAGCATCTGGTAATTGTCCATAGTGACGTTGTTGAGTCACAGAGACGACAGACAGGACAGATTGAACCTGAAGATGGAGAGAGAGAGAGGGGGGAGAGAGAGAGGGGAGAGAGAGAGAGGGAGATACAGAGAAAGAGAGGGAAAGTGAGATGTTATGACTAGAAATGTGACAGCTTGTGTCTGAGAATAGAGAGATGACCGAGAGAAAAGAGGGGGAACACAGAGAGCGGGGCAGATGAAGTAAGATAGAGGGGAAATAGAGAGAGAGGGAAATGTAGATGGTAGGACTAGAAACTTGACAGCTTGTGTCTGAGAATAGAGAGATGGAGAGAGAGAAACAGGGGGAAGTGAAGGAGAGAAAAAGAGAGACCGGTAGATAGATGGAAGCAGGTGGGGTTATAAGAAAACATGTGGCACCCTATTCCCTATATAGTGCACTTCTTTTGACCAGAGCCCGTAATGCACTATATAGGGAATAGGGTGCCATTTGGGACACATCCATCGAAGATAGACAAACAGAAGGAGGAGGGGAGACAGACAGACAGACAGAAGGAGGAGGGGAGATAGACAGACAGACAGAAGGAGGAGGGGAGACAGACAGACAGACAGAAGGAGGAGGGGAGAGAGACAGACAGACAGAAGGAGGAGGGGAGCGAGACAGACAGACAGACAGACAGACAGACAGAAGAGTAGAGAACTGTTGGCTTGTCATTCATATCTGTTCATTCTTACCCACACATGGAAAAGCTGTCAGACTTCAATGCTGTCAAAAAACGTCAACTTAGAATAACGTGGGTGTTTGGGTAAACGCATCGTTTGATCAGCCAATGACGTGACTGCGCTCAGGAGTGTCAGATTGACGCATCAAAGCACCATCATTCCCCTTTCCTCTCCTCTTTCAACCTTCCCCTACTCCACTCGCCTTTGCTCTCCTCTGCCTTATCTGCCTGCCATCCTCACTCCATCAACCCTTTACTCACCTCCCTTCATCCCTCCCTCCCTTCATCCTTCTACCTCCCTCCCTCCTCTCTCTCTCTCTCTCTCCATCCCTCTACCTCCATCCCTCCTTCTCTCTCTCTCTCTCTCGCCATCAATCTCCCTCTCTCTCGCTTTCTCTCTCTCTCTCTCTTCATCCCTCTACCTCCCTCCCTCCCTCCTCTCTCTCTCTCTCTCTCTCTCTCTCTCTCTCTCTCTCTCTCTCTCTCTCTCTCTCTCTCTCTCCATCCCTCTACCTCCCTTTCTCCTTCTCTCTCTCTCTCTCTCTCTCTCTCGCCATCAATCTCCCTCTCTCTCGCTTTCTCTCTGTCTCTCTTCATCCCCCTCCCTCCCTCCCTCCCTCCCTCCCTCCCTCCCTCCCTCCCTCCCTCCCTCCCTCCCTCCCTCCCTCCATCCCTATCCCTCTCCATCCCTCCAGTCAGTCTGTGTTTGGTGTTACCAGTAGCTCGTCACAGCTCTGAGACAGACTCACCCTACCTACACCCTGTTTGGTCCCTACCTCGTTATAGTGATGACTCTATCTCTGTCCCAAATAGAACCCTATTTCCTATGTAGTGCATTACTTTTGATCAGGGCCCATAGGGTTGTGCATTTAGGACACAGGCTCTATAGAATGGAGAAGGCCTATATCAGGGTTCTCCAAGCGAATTTGGGCCGAGGGTGATTTTATTTGGCCCCCAAGTTTTCTGAATCGCAATTTCTTAGGGGGAGGGGGGGGGGGGGACATTAAAGACTGTAAAAACACCTGCAAATCAGCTACAAGTCATTTTAATTTTGTAAATCTGTTCCAAATCATTCTCACGCACAATAGAGATATATGTGATCGTATGGAAACAAGGTTTGAGATGATGCTGTATTAGTCAAATATTAGATCTGTTTGGGCTTCTTGCGGGTCAATTTGCAGTCTACAAATGATTTGTAATTATTTTCCGTTCCTCTGATACCTACTACAAGAAGAAATCGTCCCGTGGCTGAATCGAGTTGATGATCCCTGGCCTATATTATGGAGAACACTCTGTAAGACATGGTAATAATGAACCCCTGCTAGGATATGGAAGTTGATTGCACACACACACACACCACCACCACGCCCACACACAACACAGCTAAACCAGTATGTTTTGAGCGTCAGAGAAGGGAGAAGTAGAGAGGTTGTAGGACAGAGGCTCTCGGTTAATTCAAAACAAACTGTCAATTCAGATAGAAACCACTAAAGACTAGTTGTAGTGTGGGGTAGCCACGCCTCTAACCAGACCCACACCTCTAACCACACCCCCACCAGCAGCTTAATAGCTAATCATCATGGTGGGCGTTCCCCTGCTCAGACCTCGCAAGCATCCACTAATGGTTGCGTGCCACATCATCAACTCTGCAGTCGGGCACCAGATTGCTGTAACATACTTTATTATGTGTTGGCTGATATATTCATTTTCTTTTATTGCTTTGGTACTATTTTCACAAGTATGTGATAAGAAAAAATAAGAAACTGCTCTTGCTAGCATCACTGCTCTTGTTAGCATCACTGCTCTTGCTAGCATCACTGCTCTTTATTAAGCTTTACGTATCGGCTTCAAGGCCTTCGTCAGAACTTACCACAAGTATGTGGTAAAATGTCTTAACTCTCAGTACAAAACTCAAACCTTTAAGCACACAAAATCCCAGCAACTTTTTCACCAAACCCAATCAGTGTTTCATCTAGAAATACCTTTCACATAAAGTAACTGCCTTTCACAATGCAACGCTCACAATACTTTCAGATGATTCTCTTCTCATTTGTTTAAAGACATTTGACTTAATACAACTGCACTTAATGGTTAATCACTGAACCGTTTGGTAAACCTATACATTGTAAACTGCTTTGTCTACTATATATAGATTTAGAGAACTACAGAAATAAAATGTGGGTTTGTAAAGTAGAAACATCTAAATGACATGTATCAAGTGTGAACACTTGACATTTCTTTCAACATGGAGCAGATAGACAGCAGGGAGAGGAAGACCCCAAAGAGCTCCTGGGGGCCATCAGAGAGGTGGGCATGAACCCCGTCAAAAAGGTTAAAGAGGTGGGCATGGACCCCGTCAAAAAGGTTAAAGAGGTGGGCATGGACCCCGTCAAAAAGGTCAAAGAGGTGGGCATGGACCCCGTCAAAAAGGTCAAAGAGGTGGGCATGGACCCTGTCAAAAAGGTCAAAGAGGTGGGCATGGACCCCGTCAAAACGGTCAAAGAGGTGGGCATGGACCCCAATAAAGAGGCCAAAGAGGTGGGCATGGACCCCGTCAAAAAGGTTAAAGAGTTGGGCATGGACCCCGTCAAAAAGGTCAAAGAGGTGGGCATGGACCCTGTCAAAAAGGTCAAAGAGTTGGGCATGGACCCCGTCAAAACGGTCAAAGAGGTGGGCATGGACCCCAATAAAGAGGCCAAAGAGGTGGGCATGGACCCCGTCAAAAAGGTCAAAGAGGTGGGCATGGACCCCGTCAAAAAGGTCAAAGAGGTGGGCATGGACCCCGTCAAAAAGGTCAAAGAGGTGGGCATGGACCCCGTCAAAAAGGTCAAAGAGGTGGGCATGGACCCCGTCAAAAAGGTCAAAGAGGTGGGCATGGACCCCGTCAAAAAGGTCAAAGAGGTGGGCATGGACCCCGTCAAAAAGGTCAAAGAGGTGGGCATGGACCCCATCAAAACGGTCAGAGGTGGGCATGGACCCCGTCAAAAAGGTCAAAGAGGTGGGCATGGACCCCATCAAAAAGGTCAAAGAGGTGGGCATGGACCCCGTCAAAAAGGTCAAAGAGGTGGGCATGGACCCCAATAAAGAGGTCAAAGAGGTGGGCATGGACCCCGTCAAAAAGGTCAAAGAGGTGGGCATGGACCCCATAAAAGAGGCCAAAGAGGTGGGTATCAGAGATAGGAAGGCAGACAACAGGGAATTTACCATAGCAGAGGCTGCCAGATTAGTTCACCCTAATCTGAAAAGATCAACTGTCAATTTGATCATATGAACATTTCACCAAAACAACAGGATATGCACTAGGCTTTACTATTACAGTAAATGACATATTGTAACGCATCTAAATTCACAAAACATGTTACAGTATTCTTACTGTTCTACCCTCAGAACAGAAGACCCCATGGTGGTGGTCGTGTGCCGACCGACCAGAACAGAAGACCCCATGGTGGTGGTCGTGTGCCGACCGACCAGAACAGAAGACCCCACGGTGGTGGTCGTGTGCTGACCGACTAGAACAGAAGACCCCATGGTGGTGGTCGTGTGCTGACCGACCAGAACAGAAGACCCCATGGTGGTGGTCGTGTGCCGACCGACCAGAACAGAAGACCCCATGGTGGTGGTCGTGTGCCGACCGACCAGAACAGAAGACCCCACGGTGGTGGTCGTGTGCCGACCGACCAGAACAGAAGACCCCATGGTGGTGGTCGTGTGCTGACCGACTAGAACAGAAGACCCCATGGTGGTGGTCGTGTGCCGACCGACCAGAACAGAAGACCCCATGGTGGTGGTCGTGTGCCGACCGACCAGAACAGAAGACCCATGGTGGTGGTCGTGTGCCGACCGACCAGAACAGAAGACCCATGGTGGTGGTCGTGTGCCGACCGACCAGAACAGAAGACCCATGGTGGTGGTCGTGTGCCGACCGACCAGAACAGAAGACCCCATGGTGGTGGTCGTGTGCCGACCGACCAGAACAGAAGACCCCATGGTGGTGGTCGTGTGCTGACCGACTAGAACAGAAGACCCCATGGTGGTGGTCGTGTGCCGACCGACCAGAACAGAAGACCCCATGGTGGTGGTCGTGTGCTGACTGACCAGAAGGAGTGGGCAGTGGTGGAAATGGTGACGGCCAGGAATGACATACGGCTGTCAGAAATATAACAAGCCATTGTAGCATCCATCAGCCTACCAACAATCACCCGCTTTTTGAAGAGGCACCAGGTATCTATGAAACACCGGGTGAAACATCTGCAACAGAGTATGTTCAGGTACAGCACTATATACTGTATTACTGTTACTATTAATACACATGCTACTTAACAATATCATACTGGAACTATACTGTAAAAATAACAAATTAAAATATATTTTTAGAGGGTGATGGTGCTTGATGCTGCTGTGAACCATCACAAGTATATCTTTGTTGATGAAGTGAGCTTCAACCAGGCGCCGTGGGTGGAACCTCATCGGCCAACGAGCGACCGTCCATGTGCCTGGACAACGTGGGGGAAACATCTCCATGTGCGCAGCTATCTCTGAAGATGGTGTGGAGGACGTAAGCCATTACTCATTGTGTTCCTCAATGAAATTGAGCAGGCCTGTGAAGGTGAAGGGGTCACCTATGTCATTGTGTGGGACAATGTCAGGTTCCACCATGCAGAGGTGGTTCAGGCAGAGGTGGTTCAGGCATGGTTTTGTGACCCTTCACCTGCCCCATACTCTCCTTTCCTCAACCCTATTGAGGAGGATTATTTTCAGCATGGAGGGGGAAGGTGTACGATCGCCATTCCCATGAGCGTGCCACCCTCCTTCTGGCCATGAATGAGGCATGCAACGACATCAATGCAGAACCAATGGTGGATAAAACTATTAGTCACACCCTGATCTGTTTCACATGTCCTTGTGCTTGTCTCCACCCCCTTCAGGTGTTGCCCATCTTCCCCATTATCCCCTGTGTATTTATACCTGTGTTTTCTGTATGTGCCAGTTCGTCTTGTTTT